>NW_027144649.1:0-34411 GCF_026170545.1 Melanerpes formicivorus | reverse complement strand
TTCCTGTGCTGAGATACAGGCTGCTCCAACCTGCTGTAAAATGCTTGATTTTGAGAGTGAGCGAAACTAATGAAAACATTGTTTGGGGTAAAACCTAAAGGGAAAGACCTAGCACCAAATCCAATTTGCCATCTGATCTAACTTCTGGAGGCAGTCAAAATGAGTATTTGAATTCTTCCCTACCTTATTCCTGTGCTGAGATACAGGCTGCTCCAACCTGCTGTAAAATGCTTGATTTCGAGAGTGAGCGAAACTAATGAAAACATTGTTGGGGTAAAACCTAAAGGGAAAGACCTAGCACCAAATCCAATTTGCCATCTGATCTAACTTCTGGAGGCAGTCAAAATGATCCTTAGAATCTTCCCCTACCTTATTCCTGTGCTGAGATACAGGCTGCTCCAACCTGCTGTAAAATGCTTGATTTCGAGAGTGAGCGAAACTAATGAAAACATTGTTGGGGTAAAACCTAAAGGGAAAGACCTAGCACCAAATCCAATTTGCCATCTGATCTAACTTCTGGAGGCAGTCAAAATGATCCTTAGAATTCTTCCCTACATTATTCCTGTGCTGAGATACAGGCTGCTCCAACCTGCTGTAAAATGCTTGATTTCGAGAGTGAGCGAAACTAATGAAAACATTGTTGGGGTAAAACCTAAAGGGAAAGACCTAGCACCAAATCCAATTTGCCATCTGATCTAACTTCTGGAGGCAGTCAAAATGATCCTTAGAATTCTTCCCTTCCTTATTCCTGTGCTGAGATACAGGCTGCTCCAACCTGCTGTAAAATGCTTGATTTCGAGAGTGAGCGAACTAATGAAAACCATTGTTGGGGTAAAACCTAAAGGGAAAGACCTAGCACCAAATCCAATTTGCCATCTGATCTAACTTCTGGAGGCAGTCAAATGAGTATTTGAATTCTTCCCTACCTTATTCCTGTGCTGAGATACAGGCTGCTCCAACCTGCTGTAAAATGCTTGATTTCGAGATGTGAGCGAAACTAATGAAAACATTGTTGGGGTAAAAACCTAAAGGGAAAGACCTAGCACCAAATCCAATTTGCCATCTGATCTAACTTCTGGAGGCAGTCAAAATGAGTATTTGAATTCTTCCCTACCTTATTCCTGTGCTGAGATACAGGCTGCTCCAACCTGCTGTAAAATGCTTGATTTCGAGAGTGAGCGAAACTAATGAAAACATTGTTGGGGTAAAACCTAAAGGGAAAGACCTAGCACCAAATCCAATTTGCCATCTGATCTAACTTCTGGAGGCAGTCAAATGATCCTTAGAATTCTTCCCTACCTTATTCCTGTGCTGAGATACAGGCTGCTCCAACCTGCTGTAAAATGCTTGATTTCGAGAGTGAGCGAAACTAATGAAAACATTGTTGGGGTAAAACCTAAAGGGAAAGACCTAGCACCAAATCCAATTTGCCATCTGATCTAACTTCTGGAGGCAGTCAAAATGATCCTTAGAATTCTTCCCTACCTTATTCCTTGCTGCTGAGATACAGGCTGCTCCAACCTGCTGTAAAATGCTTGATTTCGAGAGTGAGCGAAACTAATGAAAACATTGTTGGGGTAAAACCTAAAGGGAAAGACCTAGCACCAAATCCAATTTGCCATCTGATCTAACTTCTGGAGGCAGTCAAAATGATCCTTAGAATTCTTCCCTACCTTATTCCTGTGCTGAGATACAGGCTGCTCCAACCTGCTGTAAAATGCTTGATTTCGAGAGTGAGCGAAACTAATGAAAACATTGTTGGGGGTAAAACCTAAAGGGAAAGACCTAGCACCAAATCCAATTTGCCATCTGATCTAACTTCTGGAGGCAGTCAAAATGATCCTTAGAATTCTTCCCTACCTTATTCCTGTGCTGAGATACAGGCTGCTCCAACCTGCTGTAAAATGCTTGATTTCGAGAGTGAGCGAAACTAATGAAAACATTGTTGGGGTAAAACCTAAAGGGAAAGACCTAGCACCAAATCCAATTTGCCATCTGATCTAACTTCTGGAGGCAGTCAAAATGATCCTTAGAATTCTTCCCTACCTTATTCCTGTGCTGAGATACAGGCTGCTCCAACCTGCTGTAAAATGCTTGATTTCGAGAGTGAGCGAAACTAATGAAAACATTGTTGGGGTAAAACCTAAAGGGAAAGACCTAGCACCAAATCCAATTTGCCATCTGATCTAACTTCTGGAGGCAGTCAAATGATCCTTAGAATTCTTCCCTACCTTATTCCTGTGCTGAGATACAGGCTGCTCCAACCTGCTGTAAAATGCTTGATTTCGAGAGTGAGCGAAACTAATGAAAACATTGTTGGGGTAAAACCTAAAGGGAAAGACCTAGCACCAAATCCAATTTGCCATCTGATCTAACTTCTGGAGGCAGTCAAAATGATCCTTAGAATTCTTCCCTTCCTTATTCCTGTGCTGAGATACAGGCTGCTCCAACTGCTGTAAAATGCTTGATTTCGAGAGTGAGCGAAACTAATGAAAACATTGTTGGGGTAAAACCTAAAGGGAAAGACCTAGCACCAAATCCAATTTGCCATCTGATCTAACTTCTGGAGGCAGTCAAAATGAGTATTTGAATTCTTCCCTACCTTATTCCTGTGCTGAGATACAGGCTGCTCCAACCTGCTGTAAAATGCTTGATTTCGAGAGTGAGCGAAACTAATGAAAACATTGTTGGGGTAAAACCTAAAGGGAAAGACCTAGCACCAAATCCAATTTGCATCTGATCTAACATTCTGGAGGCAGTCAAAATGATCCTTAGAATTCTTCCCTACCTTATTCCTGTGCTGAGATACAGGCTGCTCCAACCTGCTGTAAAATGCTTGATTTCGAGAGTGAGCGAAACTAATGAAAACATTGTTGGGGTAAAACCTAAAGGGAAAGACCTAGCACCAAATCCAATTTGCCATCTGATCTAACTTCTGGAGGCAGTCAAAATGATCCTTTAGAATTCTTCCCTACCTTATTCCTGTGCTGAGATACAGGCTGCTCCAACCTGCTGTAAAATGCTTGATTTCGAGAGTGAGCGAAAACTAATGAAAACATTGTTGGGGTAAAACCTAAAGGGAAAGACCTAGCACCAAATCCAATTTGCCATCTGATCTAACTTCTGGAGGCAGTCAAAATGATCCTTAGAATTCTTCCCTACCTTATTCCTGTGCTGAGATACAGGCTGCTCCAACCTGCTGTAAAATGCTTGATTTCGAGGAGTGAGCGAAACTAATGAAAACATTGTTGGGGTAAAACCTAAAGGGGAAAGACCTAGCACCAAATCCAATTTTGCCATCTGATCTAACTTCTGGAGGCAGTCAAAATGATCCTTAGAATTCTTCCCTACCTTATTCCTGTGCTGAGATACAGGCTGCTCCAACCTGCTGTAAAATGCTTGATTTCGAGAGTGAGCGAACTAATGAAAACATTGTTGGGGTAAAACCTAAAGGGAAAGACCTAGCACCAAATCCAATTTGCCATCTGATCTAACTTCTGGAGGCAGTCAAAATGATCCTTAGAATTCTTCCCTACCTTATTCCTGTGCTGAGATACAGGCTGCTCCAACCTGCTGTAAAATGCTTGATTTTGAGAGTGAGCGAAACTAATGAAAACATTGTTGGGGTAAAACCTAAAGGGAAAGACCTAGCACCAAATCCAATTTGCCATCTGATCTAACTTCTGCAGGGCAGTCAAAATGATCCTTAGAATTCTTCCCTTCCTTATTCCTGTGCTGAGATACAGGCTGCTCCAACCTGCTGTAAAATGCTTGATTTCGAGAGTGAGCGAAACTAATGAAAACATTGTTGGGGTAAAACCTAAAGGGAAAGACCTAGCACCAAATCCAATTTGCCATCTGATCTAACTTCTGGAGGCAGTCAAAATGATCCTTAGAATTCTTCCCTACCTTATTCCTGTGCTGAGATACAGGCTGCTCCAACTGCTGTAAAATGCTTGATTTCGAGAGTGAGCGAAACTAATGAAAACATTGTTGGGGTAAAACCTAAAGGGAAAGACCTAGCACCAAATCCAATTTGCCATCTGATCTAACTTCTGGAGGCAGTCAAAATGAGTATTTGAATTCTTCCCTACCTTATTCCTGTGCTGAGATACAGGCTGCTCCAACCTGCTGTAAAATGCTTGATTTCGAGAGTGAGCGAAACTAATGAAAACATTGTTGGGGTAAAACCTAAAGGGAAAGACCTAGCACCAAATCCAATTTGCCATCTGATCTAACTTCTGGAGGCAGTCAAAATGATCCTTAGAATTCTTCCCTACCTTATTCCTGTGCTGAGATACAGGCTGCTCCAACCTGCTGTAAAATGCTTGATTTCGAGAGTGAGCGAAACTAATGAAAACATTGTAGGGGTAAAACCTAAAGGGAAAGACCTAGCACCAAATCCAATTTGCCATCTGATCTAACTTCTGGAGGCAGTCAAAATGATCCTTAGAATTCTTCCCTACCTTATTCCTGTGCTGAGATACAGGGCTGCTCCAACCTGCTGTAAAATGCTTGATTTCGAGAGTGAGCGAAACTAATGAAAACATTGTTGGGGTAAAACCTAAAGGGAAAGACCTAGCACCAAATCCAATTTGCCATCTGATCTAAACTTCTGGAGGCAGTCAAAATGATCCTTAGAATTCTTCCCTACCTTATTCCTGTGCTGAGATACAGGCTGCTCCAACCTGCTGTAAAATGCTTGATTTCGAGAGTGAGCGAAACTAATGAAAACATTGTTGGGGTAAAACCTAAAGGGAAAGACCTAGCACCAAATCCAATTTGCCATCTGATCTAACTTCTGGAGGCAGTCAAAATGATCCTTAGAATTCTTCCCTACCTTATTCCTGTGCTGAGATACAGGCTGCTCCAACCTGCTGTAAAATGCTTGATTTCGAGAGTGAGCGAAACTAATGAAAACATTGTTGGGGTAAAACCTAAAGGGAAAGACCTAGCACCAAATCCAATTTGCCATCTGATCTAACTTCTGGAGGCAGTCAAAATGATCCTTAGAATTCTTCCCTACCTTATTCCTGTGCTGAGATACAGGCTGCTCCAACCTGCTGTAAAATGCTTGATTTTGAGAGTGAGCGAAACTAATGAAAACATTGTTGGGGTAAAACCTAAAGGGAAAGACCTAGCACCAAATCCAATTTGCCATCTGATCTAACTTCTGGAGGCAGTCAAAATGAGTATTTGAATTCTTCCCTACCTTATTCCTGTGCTGAGATACAGGCTGCTCCAACCTGCTGTAAAATGCTTGATTTCGAGAGTGAGCGAAACTAATGAAAACATTGTTGGGGTAAAACCTAAAGGGAAAGACCTAGCACCAAATCCAATTTGCCATCTGATCTAACTTCTGGAGGCAGTCAAAATGAGTATTTGAATTCTTCCCTACCTTATTCCTGTGCTGAGATACAGGCTGCTCCAACCTGCTGTAAAATGCTTGATTTCGAGAGTGAGCGAAACTAATGAAAACATTGTTGGGGTAAAACCTAAAGGGAAAGACCTAGCACCAAATCCAATTTGCCATCTGATCTAACTTCTGGAGGCAGTCAAAATGATCCTTAGAATTCTTCCCTACCTTATTCCTGTGCTGAGATACAGGCTGCTCCAACCTGCTGTAAAATGCTTGATTTCGAGAGTGAGCGAAACTAATGAAAACATTGTTGGGGTAAAACCTAAAGGGAAAGACCCTAGCACCAAATCCAATTTGCCATCTGATCTAACTTCTGAAGGCAGTCAAAATGATCCTTAGAATTCTTCCCTACCTTATTCCTGTGCTGAGATACAGGCTGCTCCAACCTGCTGTAAAATGCTTGATTTCGAGAGGTGAGCGAAACTAATGAAAACATTGTTGGGGTAAAACCTAAAGGGAAAGACCTAGCACCAAATCCAATTTGCCATCTGATCTAACTTCTGGAGGCAGTCAAAATGATCCTTAGAATTCTTCCCTACCTTATTCCTGTGCTGAGATACAGGCTGCTCCAACCTGCTGTAAAATGCTTGATTTCGAGAGGTGAAGGTGCGAAACTAATGAAAACATTGTTGGGGTAAAACCTAAAGGGAAAGACCTAGCACCAAATCCAATTTTGCCATCTGATCTAACTTCTGGAGGCAGTCAAAATGATCCTTAGAATTCTTCCCTACCTTATTCCTGTGCTGAGATACAGGCTGCTCCAACCTGCTGTAAAATGCTTGATTTCGAGAGTGAGCGAAACTAATGAAAACATTGTTGGGGTAAAACCTAAAGGGAAAGACCTAGCACCAAATCCAATTTGCCATCTGATCTAACTTCTGGAGGCAGTCAAAATGATCCTTAGAATTCTTCCCTACCTTATTCTGTGCTGAGATACAGGCTGCTCCAACCTGCTGTAAAATGCTTGATTTCGAGAGTGAGCGAAACTAATGAAAACATTGTTGGGGTAAAACCTAAAGGGAAAGACCTAGCACCAAATCCAATTTGCCATCTGATCTAACTTCTGGAGGCAGTCAAAATGATCCTTAGAATTCTTCCCTACCTTATTCCTGTGCTGAGATACAGGCTGCTCCAACCTGCTGTAAAATGCTTGATTTCGAGAGTGAGCGAAACTAATGAAAACATTGTTGGGGTAAAACCTAAAGGGAAAGACCTAGCACCAAATCCAATTTGCCATCTGATCTAACTTCTGGAGGCAGTCAAAATGATCCTTAGAATTCTTCCCTACCTTATTCCTGTGCTGAGATACAGGCTGCTCCAACCTGCTGTAAAATGCTTGATTTTGAGAGTGAGCGAAACTAATGAAAACATTGTTGGGGTAAAACCTAAAGGGAAAGACCTAGCACCAAATCAATTTGCCATCTGATCTAACTTCTGGAGGCAGTCAAAATGAGTATTTGAATTCTTCCCTACCTTATTCCTGTGCTGAGATACAGGCTGCTCCAACCTGCTGTAAAATGCTTGATTTCGAGAGTGAGCGAAACTAATGAAAACATTGTTGGGGGTAAAACCTAAAGGGAAAGACCTAGCACCAAATCCAATTTGCCATCTGATCTAACTTCTGGAGGCAGTCAAAATGATCCTTAGAATTCTTCCCTAACCTTATTCCTGTGCTGAGATACAGGCTGCTCCAACCTGCTGTAAAATGCTTGATTTTCGAGAGTGAGCGAAACTAATGAAAACATTGTTGGGGTAAAACCTAAAGGGAAAGACCTAGCACCAAATCCAATTTGCCATCTGATCTAACTTCTGGAGGCAGTCAAAATGATCCTTAGAATTCTTCCCTACCTTATTCCTGTGCTGAGATACAGGCTGCTCCAACCTGCTGTAAAATGCTTGATTTCGAGAGTGAGCGAAACTAATGAAAACATTGTTGGGGTAAAACCTAAAGGGAAAGACCTAGCACCAAATCCAATTTGCCATCTGATCTAACTTCTGGAGGCAGTCAAAATGAGTATTTGAATTCTTCCCTACCTTATTCCTGTGCTGAGATACAGGCTGCTCCAACCTGCTGTAAAATGCTTGATTTCGAGAGTGAGCGAAACTAATGAAAACATTGTTGGGGTAAAACCTAAAGGGAAAGACCTAGCACCAAATCCAATTTGCCATCTGATCTAACTTCTGGAGGCAGTCAAAATGATCCTTAGAATTCTTCCCTACCTTATTCCTGTGCTGAGATACAGGCTGCTCCAACCTGCTGTAAAATGCTTGATTTCGAGAGTGAGCGAAACTAATGAAAACATTGTTGGGGTAAAACCTAAAGGGAAAGACCTAGCACCAAATCCAATTTGCCATCTGATCTAACTTCTGGAGGCAGTCAAAATGATCCTTAGAATTCTTCCCTACCTTATTCCTGTGCTGAGATACAGGCTGCTCCAACCTGCTGTAAAATGCTTGATTTTGAGAGTGAGCGAAACTAATGAAAACATTGTTGGGGTAAAACCTAAAGGGAAAGACCTAGCACCAAATCCAATTTGCCATCTGATCTAACTTCTGGAGGCAGTCAAAATGAGTATTTGAATTCTTCCCTACCTTATTCCTGTGCTGAGATACAGGCTGCTCCAACCTGCTGTAAAATGCTTGATTTCGAGAGTGAGCGAAACTAATGAAAACATTGTTGGGGTAAAACCTAAAGGGAAAGACCTAGCACCAAATCCAATTTGCCATCTGATCTAACTTCTGGAGGCAGTCAAAATGATCCTTAGAATTCTTCCCTACCTTATTCCTGTGCTGAGATACAGGCTGCTCCAACCTGCTGTAAAATGCTTGATTTCGAGAGTGAGCGAAACTAATGAAAACATTGTTGGGGTAAAACCTAAAGGAAAGGCCTAGCACCAAATCCAATTTGCCATCTGATCTAACTTCTGGAGGCAGTCAAAATGAGTATTTGAATTCTTCCCTACCTTATTCCTGTGCTGAGATACAGGCTGCTCCAACCTGCTGTAAAATGCTTGATTTCGAGAGTGAGCGAAACTAATGAAAACATTGTTGGGGTAAAACCTAAAGGGAAAGACCTAGCACCAAATCCAATTTGCCATCTGATCTAACTTCTGGAGGCAGTCAAAATGATCCTTAGAATTCTTCCCTACGTTATTCCTGTACTGAGATACAGGCTGCTCCAACCTGCTGTAAAATGCTTGATTTCGAGAGTGAGCGAAACTAATGAAAACATTGTTGGGGTAAAACCTAAAGGGAAAGACCTTGCACCAAATCCAATTTGCCATCTGATCTAACTTCTGGAGGCAGTCAAAATGAGTATTTGAATTCTTCCCTACCTTATTCCTGTGCTGAGATACAGGCTGCTCCAACCTGCTGTAAAATGCTTGATTTCGAGAGTGAGCGAAACTAATGAAAACATTGTTGGGGTAAAACCTAAAGGGAAAGACCTAGCACCAAATCCAATTTGCCATCTGATCTAACTTCTGGAGGCAGTCAAAATGAGTATTTGAATTCTTCCCTACCTTATTCCTGTGCTGAGATACAGGCTGCTCCAACCTGCTGTAAAATGCTTGATTTCGAGAGTGAGCGAAACTAATGAAAACATTGTTGGGGTAAAACCTAAAGGGAAAGACCTAGCACCAAATCCAATTTGCCATCTGATCTAACTTCTGGAGGCAGTCAAAATGATCCTTAGAATTCTTCCCTACCTTATTCCTGTGCTGAGATACAGGCTGCTCCAACCTGCTGTAAAATGCTTGATTTCGAGAGTGAGCGAAACTAATGAAAACATTGTTGGGGTAAAACCTAAAGGGAAAGACCTAGCACCAAATCCAATTTGCCATCTGATCTAACTTCTGGAGGCAGTAAAAATGAGTATTTGAATTCTTCCCTACCTTATTCCTGTGCTGAGATACAGGCTGCTCCAACCTGCTGTAAAATGCTTGATTTCGAGAGTGAGCGAAACTAATGAAAACATTGTTGGGGTAAAACCTAAAGGGAAAGACCTAGCACCAAATCCAATTTGCCATCTGATCTAACTTCTGGAGGCAGTCAAAATGAGTATTTGAATTCTTCCCTACCTTATTCCTGTGCTGAGATACAGGCTGCTCCAACCTGCTGTAAAATGCTTGATTTCGAGAGTGAGCGAAACTAATGAAAACATTGTTGGGGTATAACCTAAAGGGAATGGCCTAGCACCAAATCCAATTTGCCATCTGATCTAACTTCTGGAGGCAGTCAAAATGAGTATTTGAATTCTTCCCTACCTTATTCCTGTGCTGAGATACAGGCTGCTCCAACCTGCTGTAAAATGCTTGATTTCGAGAGTGAGCGAAACTAATGAAAACATTGTTGGGGTAAAACCTAAAGCGGAATAACCTAGCACCAAATCCAATTTGCCATCTGATCTAACTTCTGGAGGCAGTCAAAATGATCCTTAGAATTCTTCCCTACCTTATACCTGTGCTGAGATACAGGCTGCTCCAACCTGCTGTAAAATGCTTGATTTCGAGAGTGAGCGAAACTAATGAAAACATTGTTGGGGTAAAACCTAAAGGGAAAGACCTAGCACCAAATCCAATTTGCCATCTGATCTAACTTCTGGAGGCAGTCAAAATGATCCTTAGAATTCTTCCCTACCTTATTCCTGTGCTGAGATACAGGCTGCTCCAACCTGCTGTAAAATGCTTGGATTTCGAGAGTGAGCGAAACTAATGAAAACATTGTTGGGGTAAAACCTAAAGGAAAGACCTAGCACCAAATCCAATTTGCCATCTGATCTAACTTCTGGAGGCAGTCAAAATGATCCTTAGAATTCTTCCCTACCTTATTCCTGTGCTGAGATACAGGCTGCTCCAACCTGCTGTAAAATGCTTGATTTCGAGAGTGAGCGAAACTAATGAAAACATTGTTGGGGTAAAACCTAAAGGGAAAGACCTAGCACCAAATCCAATTTGCCATCTGATCTAACTTCTGGAGGCAGTCAAAATGATCCTTAGAATTCTTCCCTTCCTTATTCCTGTGCTGAGATACAGGCTGCTCCACCCTGCTGTAAAATGCTTGATTTCGAGAGTGAGCGAAACTAATGAAAACATTGTTGGGGGTAAAACCTAAAGGGAAAGACCTAGCACCAAATCCAATTTGCCATCTGATCTAACTTCTGGAGGCAGTCAAAATGAGTATTTGAATTCTTCCCTACCTTATTCCTGTGCTGAGATACAGGCTGCTCCAACCTGCTGTAAAATGCTTGATTTTCGAGAGTGAGCGAAACTAATGAAAACATTGTTGGGGTAAAACCTAAAGGGAAAGACCTAGCACCAAATCCAATTTGCCATCTGATCTAACTTCTGGAGGCAGTCAAAATGATCCTATAGAATTCTTCCCTACCTTATTCCTGTGCTGAGATACAGGCTGCTCCAACCTGCTGTAAAATGCTTGATTTCGAGAGTGAGCGAAACTAATGAAAACATTGTTGGGGTAAAACCTAAAGGGAAAGACCTAGCACCAAATCCAATTTGCCATCTGATCTAACTTCTGGAGGCAGTCAAAATGATCCTTAGAATTCTTCCCTACCTTATTCCTGTGCTGAGATACAGGCTGCTCCAACCTGCTGTAAAATGCTTGATTTCGAGAGTGAGCGAAACTAATGAAAACATTGTTGGGGTAAAACCTAAAGGGAAAGACCTAGCACCAAATCCAATTTGCCATCTGATCTAACTTCTGGAGGCAGTCAAAATGATCCTTAGAATTCTTCCCTACCTTATTCCTGTGCTGAGATACAGGCTGCTCCAACCTGCTGTAAAATGCTTGATTTTGAGAGTGAGCGAAACTAATGAAAACATTGTTGGGGTAAAACCTAAAGGGAAAGACCTAGCACCAAATCCAATTTGCCATCTGATCTAACTTCTGGAGGCAGTCAAAATGAGTATTTGAATTCTTCCCTACCTTATTCCTGTGCTGAGATACAGGCTGCTCCAACCTGCTGTAAAATGCTTGATTTCGAGAGTGAGCGAAACTAATGAAAACATTGTTGGGGTAAAACCTAAAGGGAAAGACCTAGCACCAAATCCAATTTGCCATCTGATCTAACTTCTGGAGGCAGTCAAAATGATCCTTAGAATTCTTCCCTACCTTATTCCTGTGCTGAGATACAGGCTGCTCCAACCTGCTGTAAAATGCTTGATTTCGAGAGTGAGCGAAACTAATGAAAACATTGTTGGGGTAAAACCTAAAGGGAAAGACCTAGCACCAAATCCAAATTTGCCATCTGATCTAACTTCTGGAGGCAGTCAAAATGATCCTTAGAATTCTTCCCTACCTTATTCCTGTGCTGAGATACAGGCTGCTCCAACCTGCTGTAAAATGCTTGATTTCGAGAGTGAGCGAAACTAATGAAAACATTGTTGGGGTAAAACCTAAAGGGAAAGACCTAGCACCAAATCCAATTTGCCATCTGATCTAACTTCTGGAGGCAGTCAAAATGATCCTTAGAATTCTTCCCTACCTTATTCCTGTGCTGAGATACAGGCTGCTCCAACCTGCTGTAAAATGCTTGATTTCGAGAGTGAGCGAAACTAATGAAAACATTGTTGGGGTAAAACCTAAAGGGAAAGACCTAGCACCAAATCCAATTTGCCATCTGATCTAACTTCTGGAGGCAGTCAAAATGATCCTTAGAATTCTTCCCTTCCTTATTCCTGTGCTGAGATACAGGCTGCTCCAACCTGCTGTAAAATGCTTGATTTCGAGAGTGAGCGAAACTAATGAAAACATTGTTGGGGTAAAACCTAAAGGGAAAGACCTAGCACCAAATCCAATTTGCCATCTGATCTAACTTCTGGAGGCAGTCAAAATGAGTATTTGAATTCTTCCCTACCTTATTCCTGTGCTGAGATACAGGCTGCTCCAACCTGCTGTAAAATGCTTGATTTCGAGAGTGAGCGAAACTAATGAAAACATTGTTGGGGTAAAACCTAAAGGGAAAGACCTAGCACCAAATCCAATTTGCCATCTGATCTAACTTCTGGAGGCAGTCAAAATGATCCTTAGAATTCTTCCCTACCTTATTCCTGTGCTGAGATACAGGCTGCTCCAACCTGCTGTAAAATGCTTGATTTCGAGAGTGAGCGAAACTAATGAAAACATTGTTGGGGTAAAACCTAAAGGGAAAGACCTAGCACCAAATCCAATTTGCCATCTGATCTAACTTCTGGAGGCAGTCAAAATGAGTATTTGAATTCTTCCCTACCTTATTCCTGTGCTGAGATACAGGCTGCTCCAACCTGCTGTAAAATGCTTGATTTCGAGAGTGAGCGAAACTAATGAAAACATTGTTGGGGTAAAACCTAAAGGGAAAGACCTAGCACCAAATCCAATTTGCCATCTGATCTAACTTCTGGAGGCAGTCAAAATGATCCTTAGAATTCTTCCCTACCTTATTCCTGTGCTGAGATACAGGCTGCTCCAACCTGCTGTAAAATGCTTGATTTCGAGAGTGAGCGAAACTAATGAAAACATTGTTGGGGTAAAACCTAAAGGGAAAGGCCTAGCACCAAATCCAATTTGCCATCTGATCTAACTTCTGGAGGCAGTCAAAATGAGTATTTGAATTCTTCCCTACCTTATTCCTGTGCTGAGATACAGGCTGCTCCAACCTGCTGTAAAATGCTTGATTTCGAGAGTGAGCGAAACTAATGAAAACATTGTTGGGGTAAAACCTAAAGGGAAAGACCTAGCACCAAATCCAATTTGCCATCTGATCTAACTTCTGGAGGCAGTCAAAATGATCCTTAGAATTCTTCCCTACCTTATTCCTGTGCTGAGATACAGGCTGCTCCAACCTGCTGTAAAATGCTTGATTTCGAGAGTGAGCGAAACTAATGAAAACATTGTTGGGGTAAAACCTAAAGGGAAAGACCTAGCACCAAATCCAATTTGCCATCTGATCTAACTTCTGGAGGCAGTCAAAATGATCCTTAGAATTCTTCCCTACCTTATTCCTGTGCTGAGATACAGGCTGCTCCAACCTGCTGTAAAATGCTTGATTTCGAGAGTGAGCGAAACTAATGAAAACATTGTTGGGGTAAAACCTAAAGGGAAAGACCTAGCACCAAATCCAATTTGCCATCTGATCTAACTTCTGGAGGCAGTCAAAATGATCCTTAGAATTCTTCCCTACCTTATTCCTGTGCTGAGATACAGGCTGCTCCAACCTGCTGTAAAATGCTTGATTTCGAGAGTGAGCGAAACTAATGAAAACATTGTTGGGGTAAAACCTAAAGGGAAAGACCTAGCACCAAATCCAATTTGCCATCTGATCTAACTTCTGGAGGCAGTCAAAATGATCCTTAGAATTCTTCCCTACCTTATTCCTGTGCTGAGATACAGGCTGCTCCAACCTGCTGTAAAATGCTTGATTTTGAGAGTGAGCGAAACTAATGAAAACATTGTTGGGGTAAAACCTAAAGGGAAAGACCTAGCACCAAATCCAATTTGCCATCTGATCTAACTTCTGGAGGCAGTCAAAATGAGTATTTGAATTCTTCCCTACCTTATTCCTGTGCTGAGATACAGGCTGCTCCAACCTGCTGTAAAAATGCTTGATTTCGAGAGTGAGCGAAACTAATGAAAACATTGTTGGGGTAAAACCTAAAGGGAAAGACCTAGCACCAAATCCAATTTGCCATCTGATCTAACTTCTGGAGGCAGTCAAAATGATCCTTAGAATTCTTCCCTACCTTATTCCTGTGCTGAGATACAGGCTGCTCCAACCTGCTGTAAAATGCTTGATTTCGAGAGTGAGCGAAACTAATGAAAACATTGTTGGGGTAAAACCTAAAGGGAAAGACCTAGCACCAAATCCAATTTGCCATCTGATCTAACTTCTGGAGGCAGTCAAAATGATCCTTAGAATTCTTCCCTACCTTATTCCTGTGCTGAGATACAGGCTGCTCCAACCTGCTGTAAAATGCTTGATTTCGAGAGTGAGCGAAACTAATGAAAACATTGTTGGGGTAAAACCTAAAGGGAAAGACCTAGCACCAAATCCAATTTGCCATCTGATCTAACTTCTGGAGGCAGTCAAAATGATCCTTAGAATTCTTCCCTACCTTATTCCTGTGCTGAGATACAGGCTGCTCCAACCTGCTGTAAAATGCTTGATTTCGAGAGTGAGCGAAACTAATGAAAACATTGTTGGGGTAAAACCTAAAGGGAAAGACCTAGCACCAAATCCAATTTGCCATCGGATCTACCTTCTGGAGGCAGTCAAAATGAGTATTTGAATTCTTCCCTGCCTTATTCCTGTGCTGAGATACAGGCTGCTCCAACCTGCTGTAAAATGCTTGATTTCGAGAGTGAGCGAAACTAATGAAAACATTGTTGGGGTAAAACCTAAAGGGAAAGACCTAGCACCAAATCCAATTTGCCATCTGATCTAACTTCTGGAGGCAGTCAAAATGATCCTTAGAATTCTTCCCTACCTTATTCCTGTGCTGAGATACAGGCTGCTCCAACCTGCTGTAAAATGCTTGATTTCGAGAGTGAGCAAAACTAATGAAAACATTGTTGGGGTAAAACCTAAAGGGAAAGACCTAGCACCAAATCCAATTTGCCATCTGATCTAACTTCTGGAGGCAGTCAAAATGATCCTTAGAATTCTTCCCTACCTTATTCCTGTGCTGAGATACAGGCTGCTCCAACCTGCTGTAAAATGCTTGATTTCGAGAGTGAGCGAAACTAATGAAAACATTGTTGGGGTAAAACCTAAAGGGAAAGACCTAGCACCAAATCCAATTTGCCATCTGATCTAACTTCTGGAGGCAGTCAAAATGAGTATTTGAATTCTTCCCTACCTTATTCCTGTGCTGAGATACAGGCTGCTCCAACCTGCTGTAAAATGCTTGATTTCGAGAGTGAGCGAAACTAATGAAAACATTGTTGGGGTAAAACCTAAAGGGAAAGACCTAGCACCAAATCCAATTTGCCATCTGATCTAACTTCTGGAGGCAGTCAAAATGAGTATTTGAATTCTTCCCTACCTTATTCCTGTGCTGAGATACAGGCTGCTCCAACCTGCTGTAAAATGCTTGATTTCGAGAGTGAGCGAAACTAATGAAAACATTGTTGGGGTAAAACCTAAAGGGAAAGACCTAGCACCAAATCCAATTTGCCATCTGATCTAACTTCTGGAGGCAGTCAAAATGATCCTTAGAATTCTTCCCTACCTTATTCCTGTGCTGAGATACAGGCTGCTCCAACCTGCTGTAAAATGCTTGATTTCGAGAGTGAGCGAAACTAATGAAAACATTGTTGGGGTAAAACCTAAAGGGAAAGACCTAGCACCAAATCCAATTTGCCATCTGATCTAACTTCTGGAGGCAGTCAAAATGATCCTTAGAATTCTTCCCTACCTTATTCCTGTGCTGAGATACAGGCTGCTCCAACCTGCTGTAAAATGCTTGATTTCGAGAGTGAGCGAAACTAATGAAAACATTGTTGGGGTAAAACCTAAAGGGAAAGACCTAGCACCAAATCCAATTTGCCATCTGATCTAACTTCTGGAGGCAGTCAAAATGATCCTTAGAATTCTTCCCTACCTTATTCCTGTGCTGAGATACAGGCTGCTCCAACCTGCTGTAAAATGCTTGATTTCGAGAGTGAGCGAAACTAATGAAAACATTGTTGGGGTAAAACCTAAAGGGAAAGACCTAGCACCAAATCCAATTTGCCATCGGATCTACCTTCTGGAGGCAGTCAAAATGAGTATTTGAATTCTTCCCTGCCTTATTCCTGTGCTGAGATACAGGCTGCTCCAACCTGCTGTAAAATGCTTGATTTCGAGAGTGAGCGAAACTAATGAAAACATTGTTGGGGTAAAACCTAAAGGGAAAGACCTAGCACCAAATCCAATTTGCCATCTGATCTAACTTCTGGAGGCAGTCAAAATGATCCTTAGAATTCTTCCCTACCTTATTCCTGTGCTGAGATACAGGCTGCTCCAACCTGCTGTAAAATGCTTGATTTCGAGAGTGAGCGAAACTAATGAAAACATTGTTGGGGTAAAACCTAAAGGGAAAGACCTAGCACCAAATCCAATTTGCCATCTGATCTAACTTCTGGAGGCAGTCAAAATGAGTATTTGAATTCTTCCCTACCTTATTCCTGTGCTGAGATACAGGCTGCTCCAACCTGCTGTAAAATGCTTGATTTCGAGAGTGAGCGAAACTAATGAAAACATTGTTGGGGTAAAACCTAAAGGGAAAGACCTAGCACCAAATCCAATTTGCCATCTGATCTAACTTCTGGAGGCAGTCAAAATGAGTATTTGAATTCTTCCCTACCTTATTCCTGTGCTGAGATACAGGCTGCTCCAACCTGCTGTAAAATGCTTGATTTCGAGAGTGAGCGAAACTAATGAAAACATTGTTGGGGTAAAACCTAAAGGGAAAGACCTAGCACCAAATCCAATTTGCCATCTGATCTAACTTCTGGAGGCAGTCAAAATGAGTATTTGAATTCTTCCCTACCTTATTCCTGTGCTGAGATACAGGCTGCTCCAACCTGCTGTAAAATGCTTGATTTCGAGAGTGAGCGAAACTAATGAAAACATTGTTGGGGTAAAACCTAAAGGGAAAGACCTAGCACCAAATCCAATTTGCCATCTGATCTAACTTCTGGAGGCAGTCAAAATGATCCTTAGAATTCTTCCCTACCTTATTCCTGTGCTGAGATACAGGCTGCTCCAACCTGCTGTAAAATGCTTGATTTCGAGAGTGAGCGAAACTAATGAAAACATTGTTGGGGTAAAACCTAAAGGGAAAGACCTAGCACCAAATCCAATTTGCCATCTGATCTAACTTCTGGAGGCAGTCAAAATGATCCTTAGAATTCTTCCCTACCTTATTCCTGTGCTGAGATACAGGCTGCTCCAACCTGCTGTAAAATGCTTGATTTCGAGAGTGAGCGAAACTAATGAAAACATTGTTGGGGTAAAACCTAAAGGGAAAGACCTAGCACCAAATCCAATTTGCCATCTGATCTAACTTCTGGAGGCAGTCAAAATGAGTATTTGAATTCTTCCCTACCTTATTCCTGTGCTGAGATACAGGCTGCTCCAACCTGCTGTAAAATGCTTGATTTTGAGAGTGAGCGAAACTAATGAAAACATTGTTGGGGTAAAACCTAAAGGGAAAGACCTAGCACCAAATCCAATTTGCCATCTGATCTAACTTCTGGAGGCAGTCAAAATGAGTATTTGAATTCTTCTCTACCTTATTCCTGTGCTGAGATACAGGCTGCTCCAACCTGCTGTAAAATGCTTGATTTCGAGAGTGAGCGAAACTAATGAAAACATTGTTGGGGTAAAACCTAAAGGGAAAGACCTAGCACCAAGTCCAATTTGCCATCTGATCTAACTTCTGGAGGCAGTCAAAATGATCCTTAGAATTCTTCCCTACCTTATTCCTGTGCTGAGATACAGGCTGCTCCAACCTGCTGTAAAATGCTTGATTTCGAGAGTGAGCGAAACTAATGAAAACATTGTTGGGGTAAAACCTAAAGGGAAAGACCTAGCACCAAATCCAATTTGCCATCTGATCTAACTTCTGGAGGCAGTCAAAATGAGTATTTGAATTCTTCCCTACCTTATTCCTGTGCTGAGATACAGGCTGCTCCAACCTGCTGTAAAATGCTTGATTTCGAGAGTGAGCGAAACTAATGAAAACATTGTTGGGGTAAAACCTAAAGGGAAAGACCTAGCACCAAATCCAATTTGCCATCTGATCTAACTTCTGGAGGCAGTCAAAATGATCCTTAGAATTCTTCCCTACCTTATTCCTGTGCTGAGATACAGGCTGCTCCAACCTGCTGTAAAATGCTTGATTTCGAGAGTGAGCGAAACTAATGAAAACATTGTTGGGGTAAAACCTAAAGGGAAAGACCTAGCACCAAATCCAATTTGCCATCTGATCTAACTTCTGGAGGCAGTCAAAATGATCCTTAGAATTCTTCCCTTCCTTATTCCTGTGCTGAGATACAGGCTGCTCCAACCTGCTGTAAAATGCTTGATTTCGAGAGTGAGCGAAACTAATGAAAACATTGTTGGGGTAAAACCTAAAGGGAAAGACCTAGCACCAAATCCAATTGGCCATCTGATCTAACTTCTGGAGGCAGTCAAAATGAGTATTTGAATTCTTCCCTACCTTATTCCTGTGCTGAGATACAGGCTGCTCCAACCTGCTGTAAAATGCTTGATTTTGAGAGTGAGCGAAACTAATGAAAACATTGTTGGGGTAAAACCTAAAGGGAAAGACCTAGCACCAAATCCAATTTGCCATCTGATCTAACTTCTGGAGGCAGTCAAAATGATCCTTAGAATTCTTCCCTACCTTATTCCTGTGCTGAGATACAGGCTGCTCCAACCTGCTGTAAAATGCTTGATTTCGAGAGTGAGCGAAACTAATGAAAACATTGTTGGGGTAAAACCTAAAGGGAAAGACCTAGCACCAAATCCAATTTGCCATCTGATCTAACTTCTGGAGGCAGTCAAAATGATCCTTAGAATTCTTCCCTACCTTATTCCTGTGCTGAGATACAGGCTGCTCCAACCTGCTGTAAAATGCTTGATTTCGAGAGTGAGCGAAACTAATGAAAACATTGTTGGGGTAAAACCTAAAGGGAAAGACCTAGCACCAAATCCAATTTGCCATCTGATCTAACTTCTGGAGGCAGTCAAAATGAGTATTTGAATTCTTCCCTACCTTATTCCTGTGCTGAGATACAGGCTGCTCCAACCTGCTGTAAAATGCTTGATTTCGAGAGTGAGCGAAACTAATGAAAACATTGTTGGGGTAAAACCTAAAGGGAAAGACCTAGCACCAAATCCAATTTGCCATCGGATCTAACTTCTGGAGGCAGTCAAAATGATCCTTAGAATTCTTCCCTTCCTTATTCCTGTGCTGAGATACAGGCTGCTCCAACCTGCTGTAAAATGCTTGATTTCGAGAGTGAGCGAAACTAATGAAAACATTGTTGGGGTAAAACCTAAAGGGAAAGACCTAGCACCAAATCCAATTTGCCATCTGATCTAACTTCTGGAGGCAGTCAAAATGAGTATTTGAATTCTTCCCTGCCTTATTCCTGTGCTGAGATACAGGCTGCTCCAACCTGCTGTAAAATGCTTGATTTCGAGAGTGAGCGAAACTAATGAAAACATTGTTGGGGTAAAACCTAAAGGGAAAGACCTAGCACCGAATCCAATTTGCCATCTGATCTAACTTCTGGAGGCAGTCAAAATGATCCTTAGAATTCTTCCCTACCTTATTCCTGTGCTGAGATACAGGCTGCTCCAACCCGCTGTAAAATGCTTGATTTCGAGAGTGAGCGAAACTAATGAAAACATTGTTGGGGTAAAACCTAAAGGGAAAGACCTAGCACCAAATTCCATTGGCCATCTGATCTAACTTCTGGAGGCAGTCAAAATGATCCTTAGAATTCTTCCCTACCTTATTCCTGTGCTGAGATACAGGCTGCTCCAACCTGCTGTAAAATGCTTGATTTCGAGAGTGAGCGAAACTAATGAAAACATTGTTGGGGTAAAACCTAAAGGGAAAGACCTAGCACCAAATCCAATTTGCCATCTGATCTAACTTCTGGAGGCAGTCAAAATGATCCTTAGAATTCTTCCCTACCTTATTCCTGTGCTGAGATACAGGCTGCTCCAACCTGCTGTAAAATGCTTGATTTCGAGAGTGAGCGAAACTAATGAAAACATTGTTGGGGTAAAACCTAAAGGGAAAGACCTAGCACCAAATCCAATTTGCCATCTGATCTAACTTCTGGAGGCAGTCAAAATGAGTATTTGAATTCTTCCCTGCCTTATTCCTCTGCTGAGATACAGGCTGCTCCAACCTGCTGTAAAATGCTTGATTTCGAGAGTGAGCGAAACTAATGAAAACATTGTTGGGGTAAAACCTAAAGGGAAAGACCTAGCACCAAATTCCATTGGCCATCTGATCTAACTTCTGGAGGCAGTCAAAATGATCCTTAGAATTCTTCCCTACCTTATTCCTGTGCTGAGATACAGGCTGCTCCAACCTGCTGTAAAATGCTTGATTTCGAGAGTGAGCGAAACTAATGAAAACATTGTTGGGGTAAAACCTAAAGGGAAAGACCTAGCACCAAATTCCATAGGCCATCTGATCTAACTTCTGGAGGCAGTCAAAATGATCCTTAGAATTCTTCCCTACCTTATTCCTGTGCTGAGATACAGGCTGCTCCAACCTGCTGTAAAATGCTTGATTTCGAGAGTGAGCGAAACTAAAGAAAACATTGTTGGGGTAAAACCTAAAGGGAAAGACCTAGCACCAAATCCAATTTGCCATCTGATCTAACTTCTGGAGGCAGTCAAAATGATCCTTAGAATTCTTCCCTACCTTATTCCTGTGCTGAGATACAGGCTGCTCCAACCCGCTGTAAAATGCTTGATTTCGAGAGTGAGCGAAACTAATGAAAACATTGTTGGGGTAAAACCTAAAGGGAAAGACCTAGCACCAAATTCCATAGGCCATCTGATCTAACTTCTGGAGGCAGTCAAAATGATCCTTAGAATTCTTCCCTACCTTATTCCTGTGCTGAGATACAGGCTGCTCCAACCTGCTGTAAAATGCTTGATTTCGAGAGTGAGCGAAACTAAAGAAAACATTGTTGGGGTAAAACCTAAAGGGAAAGACCTAGCACCAAATCCAATTTGCCATCTGATCTAACTTCTGGAGGCAGTCAAAATGATCCTTAGAATTCTTCCCTACCTTATTCCTGTGCTGAGATACAGGCTGCTCCAACCTGCTGTAAAATGCTTGATTTCGAGAGTGAGCGAAACTAATGAAAACATTGTTGGGGTAAAACCTAAAGGGAAAGACCTAGCACCAAATCCAATTTGCCATCTGATCTAACTTCTGGAGGCAGTCAAAATGATCCTTAGAATTCTTCCCTACCTTATTCCTGTGCTGAGATACAGGCTGCTCCAACCTGCTGTAAAATGCTTGATTTCGAGAGTGAGCGAAACTAATGAAAACATTGTTGGGGTAAAACCTAAAGGGAAAGACCTAGCACCAAATCCAATTTGCCATCTGATCTAACTTCTGGAGGCAGTCAAAATGATCCTTAGAATTCTTCCCTACCTTATTCCTGTGCTGAGATACAGGCTGCTCCAACCTGCTGTAAAATGCTTGATTTCGAGAGTGAGCGAAACTAATGAAAACATTGTTGGGGTAAAACCTAAAGGGAAAGACCTAGCACCAAATCCAATTTGCCATCTGATCTAACTTCTGGAGGCAGTCAAAATGATCCTTAGAATTCTTCCCTACCTTATTCCTGTGCTGAGATACAGGCTGCTCCAACCTGCTGTAAAATGCTTGATTTCGAGAGTGAGCGAAACGAATGAAAACATTGTTGGGGTAAAACCTAAAGGGAAAGACCTAGCACCAAATCCAATTTGCCATCTGATCTAACTTCTGGAGGCAGTCAAAATGATCCTTAGAATTCTTCCCTACCTTATTCCTGTGCTGAGATACAGGCTGCTCCAACCTGCTGTAAAATGCTTGATTTCGAGAGTGAGCGAAACTAATGAAAACATTGTTGGGGTAAAACCTAAAGGGAAAGACCTAGCACCAAATCCAATTTGCCATCTGATCTAACTTCTGGAGGCAGTCAAAATGATCCTTAGAATTCTTCCCTACCTTATTCCTGTGCTGAGATACAGGCTGCTCCAACCTGCTGTAAAATGCTTGATTTCGAGAGTGAGCGAAACTAATGAAAACATTGTTGGGGTAAAACCTAAAGGGGAAGACCTAGCACCAAATCCAATTTGCCATCTGATCTAACTTCTGGAGGCAGTCAAAATGATCCTTAGAATTCTTCCCTACCTTATTCCTGTGCTGAGATACAGGCTGCTCCAACCTGCTGTAAAATGCTTGATTTCGAGAGTGAGTGAAACTAATGAAAACATTGTTGGGGTAAAACCTAAAGGGAAAGACCTAGCACCAAATTCCATTGGCCATCTAATCTAACTTCTGGAGGCAGTCAAAATGATCCTTAGAATTCTTCCCTACCTTATTCCTGTGCTGAGATACAGGCTGCTCCAACCTGCTGTAAAATGCTTGATTTCGAGAGTGAGCGAAACTAATGAAAACATTGTTGGGGTAAAACCTAAAGGGAAAGACCTAGCACCAAATCCAATTTGCCATCTGATCTAACTTCTGGAGGCAGTCAAAATGATCCTTAGAATTCTTCCCTACCTTATTCCTGTGCTGAGATACAGGCTGCTCCAACCTGCTGTAAAATGCTTGATTTCGAGAGTGAGCGAAACTAATGAAAACATTGTTGGGGTAAAACCTAAAGGGAAAGACCTAGCACCAAATCCAATTTGCCATCTGATCTAACTTCTGGAGGCAGTCAAAATGATCCTTAGAATTCTTCCCTACCTTATTCCTGTGCTGAGATACAGGCTGCTCCAACCTGCTGTAAAATGCTTGATTTCGAGAGTGAGCGAAACTAATGAAAACATTGTTGGGGTAAAACCTAAAGGGAAAGACCTAGCACCAAATCCAATTTGCCATCTGATCTAACTTCTGGAGGCAGTCAAAATGATCCTTAGAATTCTTCCCTACCTTATTCCTGTGCTGAGATACAGGCTGCTCCAACCTGCTGTAAAATGCTTGATTTCGAGAGTGAGCGAAACTAATGAAAACATTGTTGGGGTAAAACCTAAAGGGAAAGACCTAGCACCAAATCCAATTTGCCATCTGATCTAACTTCTGGAGGCAGTCAAAATGATCCTTAGAATTCTTCCCTACCTTATTCCTGTGCTGAGATACAGGCTGCTCCAACCTGCTGTAAAATGCTTGATTTCGAGAGTGAGCGAAACTAATGAAAACATTGTTGGGGTAAAACCTAAAGGGAAAGACCTAGCACCAAATCCAATTGGCCATCTGATCTAACTTCTGGAGGCAGTCAAAATGATCCTTAGAATTCTTCCCTACCTTATTCCTGTGCTGAGATACAGGCTGCTCCAACCTGCTGTAAAATGCTTGATTTCGAGAGTGAGCGAAACTAATGAAAACATTGTTGGGGTAAAACCTAAAGGGAAAGACCTAGCACCAAATCCAATTTGCCATCTGATCTAACTTCTGGAGGCAGTCAAAATGAGTATTTGAATTCTTCCCTGCCTTATTCCTCTGCTGAGATACAGGCTGCTCCAACCTGCTGTAAAATGCTTGATTTCGAGAGTGAGCGAAACTAATGAAAACATTGTTGGGGTAAAACCTAAAGGGAATAACCTAGCACCGAATCCAATTTGCCATCTGATCTAACTTCTGGAGGCAGTCAAAATGATCCTTAGAATTCTTCCCTACCTTATTCCTGTGCTGAGATACAGGCTGCTCCAACCTGCTGTAAAATGCTTGATTTCGAGAGTGAGCGAAACTAATGAAAACATTGTTGGGGTAAAACCTAAAGGGAAAGACCTAGCACCAAATTCCATTGGCCATCTGATCTAACTTCTGGAGGCAGTCAAAATGATCCTTAGAATTCTTCCCTACCTTATTCCTGTGCTGAGATACAGGCTGCTCCAACCTGCTGTAAAATGCTTGATTTCGAGAGTGAGCGAAACTAATGAAAACAATGTTGGGGTAAAACCTAAAGGGAAAGACCTAGCACCAAATTCCATAGGCCATCTGATCTAACTTCTGGAGGCAGTCAAAATGATCCTTAGAATTCTTCCCTACCTTATTCCTGTGCTGAGATACAGGCTGCTCCAACCTGCTGTAAAATGCTTGATTTCGAGAGTGAGCGAAACTAATGAAAACATTGTTGGGGTAAAACCTAAAGGGAAAGACCTAGCACCAAATCCAATTTGCCATCTGATCTAACTTCTGGAGGCAGTCAAAATGATCCTTAGAATTCTTCCCTACCTTATTCCTGTGCTGAGATACAGGCTGCTCCAACCTGCTGTAAAATGCTTGATTTCGAGAGTGAGCGAAACGAATGAAAACATTGTTGGGGTAAAACCTAAAGGGAAAGACCTAGCACCAAATCCAATTTGCCATCTGATCTAACTTCTGGAGGCAGTCAAAATGAGTATTTGAATTCTTCCCTACCTTATTCCTGTGCTGAGATACAGGCTGCTCCAACCTGCTGTAAAATGCTTGATTTCGAGAGTGAGCGAAACTAATGAAAACATTGTTGGGGTAAAACCTAAAGGGAAAGACCTAGCACCAAATTCCATTGGCCATCTGATCTAACTTCTGGAGGCAGTCAAAATGATCCTTAGAATTCTTCCCTACCTTATTCCTGTGCTGAGATACAGGCTGCTCCAACCTGCTGTAAAATGCTTGATTTCGAGAGTGAGCGAAACTAAAGAAAACATTTTTAGGGTAAAACCTAAAGGGAAAGACCTAGCACCAAATCCAATTTGCCATCTGATCTAACTTCTGGAGGCAGTCAAAATGATCCTTAGAATTCTTCCCTACCTTATTCCTGTGCTGAGATACAGGCTGCTCCAACCTGCTGTAAAATGCTTGATTTCGAGAGTGAGCGAAACTAATGAAAACATTGTTGGGGTAAAACCTAAAGGGAAAGACCTAGCACCAAATCCAATTTGCCATCTGATCTAACTTCTGGAGGCAGTCAAAATGATCCTTAGAATTCTTCCCTACCTTATTCCTGTGCTGAGATACAGGCTGCTCCAACCTGCTGTAAAATGCTTGATTTCGAGAGTGAGCGAAACTAATGAAAACATTGTTGGGGTAAAACCTAAAGGGAAAGACCTAGCACCAAATCCAATTTGCCATCTGATCTAACTTCTGGAGGCAGTCAAAATGATCCTTAGAATTCTTCCCTACCTTATTCCTGTGCTGAGATACAGGCTGCTCCAACCTGCTGTAAAATGCTTGATTTCGAGAGTGAGTGAAACTAATGAAAACATTGTTGGGGTAAAACCTAAAGGGAAAGACCTAGCACCAAATTCCATTGGCCATCTGATCTAACTTCTGGAGGCAGTCAAAATGATCCTTAGAATTCTTCCCTACCTTATTCCTGTGCTGAGATACAGGCTGCTCCAACCTGCTGTAAAATGCTTGATTTCGAGAGTGAGCGAAACTAATGAAAACATTGTTGGGGTAAAACCTAAAGGGAAAGACCTAGCACCAAATCCAATTTGCCATCTGATCTAACTTCTGGAGGCAGTCAAAATGATCCTTAGAATTCTTCCCTACCTTATTCCTGTGCTGAGATACAGGCTGCTCCAACCTGCTGTAAAATGCTTGATTTCGAGAGTGAGCGAAACTAATGAAAACATTGTTGGGGTAAAACCTAAAGGGAAAGACCTAGCACCAAATCCAATTTGCCATCTGATCTAACTTCTGGAGGCAGTCAAAATGATCCTTAGAATTCTTCCCTACCTTATTCCTGTGCTGAGATACAGGCTGCTCCAACCTGCTGTAAAATGCTTGATTTCGAGAGTGAGCGAAACTAATGAAAACATTGTTGGGGTAAAACCTAAAGGGAAAGACCTAGCACCAAATCCAATTTGCCATCTGATCTAACTTCTGGAGGCAGTCAAAATGATCCTTAGAATTCTTCCCTACCTTATTCCTGTGCTGAGATACAGGCTGCTCCAACCTGCTGTAAAATGCTTGATTTCGAGAGTGAGCGAAACTAATGAAAACAATGTTGGGGTAAAACCTAAAGGGAAAGACCTAGCACCAAATCCAATTTGCCATCTGATCTAACTTCTGGAGGCAGTCAAAATGATCCTTAGAATTCTTCCCTACCTTATTCCTGTGCTGAGATACAGGCTGCTCCAACCTGCTGTAAAATGCTTGATTTCGAGAGTGAGCGAAACTAATGAAAACATTGTTGGGGTAAAACCTAAAGGGAAAGACCTAGCACCAAATCCAATTTGCCATCTGATCTAACTTCTGGAGGCAGTCAAAATGATCCTTAGAATTCTTCCCTACCTTATTCCTGTGCTGAGATACAGGCTGCTCCAACCTGCTGTAAAATGCTTGATTTCGAGAGTGAGCGAAACTAATGAAAACATTGTTGGGGTAAAACCTAAAGGGAAAGACCTAGCACGAAATTCCATTGGCCATCTGATCTAACTTCTGGAGGCAGTCAAAATGATCCTTAGAATTCTTCCCTACCTTATTCCTGTGCTGAGATACAGGCTGCTCCAACCTGCTGTAAAATGCTTGATTTCGAGAGTGAGCGAAACTAATGAAAACATTGTTGGGGTAAAACCTAAAGGGAAAGACCTAGCACCAAATCCAATTTGCCATCTGATCTAACTTCTGGAGGCAGTCAAAATGATCCTTAGAATTCTTCCCTTCCTTATTCCTGTGCTGAGATACAGGCTGCTCCAACCTGCTGTAAAATGCTTGATTTCGAGAGTGAGCGAAACTAATGAAAACATTGTTGGGGTAAAACCTAAAGGGAAAGACCTAGCACCAAATCCAATTTGCCATCTGATCTAACTTCTGGAGGCAGTCAAAATGATCCTTAGAATTCTTCCCTACCTTATTCCTGTGCTGAGATACAGGCTGCTCCAACCTGCTGTAAAATGCTTGATTTCGAGAGTGAGCGAAACTAATGAAAACATTGTTGGGGTAAAACCTAAAGGGAAAGACCTAGCACCAAATCCAATTTGCCATCTGATCTAACTTCTGGAGGCAGTCAAAATGAGTATTTGAATTCTTCCCTACCTTATTCCTGTGCTGAGATACAGGCTGCTCCAACCTGCTGTAAAATGCTTGATTTCGAGAGTGAGCGAAACTAATGAAAACATTGTTGGGGTAAAACCTAAAGGGAAAGACCTAGCACCAAATCCAATTTGCCATCTGATCTAACTTCTGGAGGCAGTCAAAATGATCCTTAGAATTCTTCCCTACCTTATTCCTGTGCTGAGATACAGGCTGCTCCAACCTGCTGTAAAATGCTTGATTTCGAGAGTGAGCGAAACTAATGAAAACATTGTTGGGGTAAAACCTAAAGGGAAAGACCTAGCACCAAATCCAATTTGCCATCTGATCTAACTTCTGGAGGCAGTCAAAATGATCCTTAGAATTCTTCCCTACCTTATTCCTGTGCTGAGATACAGGCTGCTCCAACCTGCTGTAAAATGCTTGATTTCGAGAGTGAGCGAAACTAATGAAAACATTGTTGGGGTAAAACCTAAAGGGAAAGACCTAGCACCAAATCCAATTTGCCATCTGATCTAACTTCTGGAGGCAGTCAAAATGATCCTTAGAATTCTTCCCTACCTTATTCCTGTGCTGAGATACAGGCTGCTCCAACCTGCTGTAAAATGCTTGATTTCGAGAGTGAGCGAAACTAATGAAAACATTGTTGGGGTAAAACCTAAAGGGAAAGACCTAGCACCAAATCCAATTTGCCATCTGATCTAACTTCTGGAGGCAGTCAAAATGATCCTTAGAATTCTTCCCTACCTTATTCCTGTGCTGAGATACAGGCTGCTCCAACCTGCTGTAAAATGCTTGATTTCGAGAGTGAGCGAAACTAATGAAAACATTGTTGGGGTAAAACCTAAAGGGAAAGACCTAGCACCAAATCCAATTTGCCATCTGATCTAACTTCTGGAGGCAGTCAAAATGATCCTTAGAATTCTTCCCTACCTTATTCCTGTGCTGAGATACAGGCTGCTCCAACCTGCTGTAAAATGCTTGATTTCGAGAGTGAGCGAAACTAATGAAAACATTGTTGGGGTAAAACCTAAAGGGAAAGACCTAGCACCAAATCCAATTTGCCATCTGATCTAACTTCTGGAGGCAGTCAAAATGAGTATTTGAATTCTTCCCTACCTTATTCCTGTGCTGAGATACAGGCTGCTCCAACCTGCTGTAAAATGCTTGATTTCGAGAGTGAGCGAAACTAATGAAAACATTGTTGGGGTAAAACCTAAAGGGAAAGACCTAGCACCAAATCCAATTTGCCATCTGATCTAACTTCTGGAGGCAGTCAAAATGATCCTTAGAATTCTTCCCTACCTTATTCCTGTGCTGAGATACAGGCTGCTCCAACCTGCTGTAAAATGCTTGATTTCGAGAGTGAGCGAAACTAATGAAAACATTGTTGGGGTAAAACCTAAAGGGAAAGACCTAGCACCAAATCCAATTTGCCATCTGATCTAACTTCTGGAGGCAGTCAAAATGATCCTTAGAATTCTTCCTACCTTATTCCTGTGCTGAGATACAGGCTGCTCCAACCTGCTGTAAAATGCTTGATTTCGAGAGTGAGCGAAACTAATGAAAACATTGTTGGGGTAAAACCTAAAGGGAAAGACCTAGCACCAAATCCAATTTGCCATCTGATCTAACTTCTGGAGGCAGTCAAAATGATCCTTAGAATTCTTCCCTACCTTATTCCTGTGCTGAGATACAGGCTGCTCCAACCTGCTGTAAAATGCTTGATTTCGAGAGTGAGCGAAACTAATGAAAACATTGTTGGGGTAAAACCTAAAGGGAAAGACCTAGCACCAAATCCAATTGGCCATCTGATCTAACTTCTGGAGGCAGTCAAAATGATCCTTAGAATTCTTCCCTTCCTTATTCCTGTGCTGAGATACAGGCTGCTCCAACCTGCTGTAAAATGCTTGATTTCGAGAGTGAGCGAAACTAATGAAAACATTGTTGGGGTAAAACCTAAAGGGAAAGACCTAGCACCAAATCCAATTTGCCATCTGATCTAACTTCTGGAGGCAGTCAAAATGAGTATTTGAATTCTTCCCTGCCTTATTCCTCTGCTGAGATACAGGCTGCTCCAACCTGCTGTAAAATGCTTGATTTCGAGAGTGAGCGAAACTAATGAAAACATTGTTGGGGTAAAACCTAAAGGGAAAGACCTAGCACCGAATCCAATTTGCCATCTGATCTAACTTCTGGAGGCAGTCAAAATGATCCTTAGAATTCTTCCCTACCTTATTCCTGTGCTGAGATACAGGCTGCTCCAACCCGCTGTAAAATGCTTGATTTCGAGAGTGAGCGAAACTAATGAAAACATTGTTGGGGTAAAACCTAAAGGGAAAGACCTAGCACCAAATTCCATTGGCCATCTGATCTAACTTCTGGAGGCAGTCAAAATGATCCTTAGAATTCTTCCCTACCTTATTCCTGTGCTGAGATACAGGCTGCTCCAACCTGCTGTAAAATGCTTGATTTCGAGAGTGAGCGAAACTAATGAAAACATTGTTGGGGTAAAACCTAAAGGGAAAGACCTAGCACCAAATCCAATTTGCCATCTGATCTAACTTCTGGAGGCAGTCAAAATGATCCTTAGAATTCTTCCCTACCTTATTCCTGTGCTGAGATACAGGCTGCTCCAACCTGCTGTAAAATGCTTGATTTCGAGAGTGAGCGAAACTAATGAAAACATTGTTGGGGTAAAACCTAAAGGGAAAGACCTAGCACCAAATCCAATTTGCCATCTGATCTAACTTCTGGAGGCAGTCAAAATGAGTATTTGAATTCTTCCCTACCTTATTCCTGTGCTGAGATACAGGCTGCTCCAACCTGCTGTAAAATGCTTGATTTCGAGAGTGAGCGAAACTAATGAAAATATTGTTGGGGTAAAACCTAAAGGGAAAGACCTAGCACCAAATCCAATTTGCCATCTGATCTAACTTCTGGAGGCAGTCAAAATGAGTATTTGAATTCTTCCCTGCCTTATTCCTCTGCTGAGATACAGGCTGCTCCAACCTGCTGTAAAATGCTTGATTTCGAGAGTGAGCGAAACTAATGAAAACATTGTTGGGGTAAAACCTAAAGGGAATAACCTAGCACCGAATCCAATTTGCCATCTGATCTAACTTCTGGAGGCAGTCAAAATGATCCTTAGAATTCTTCCCTACCTTATTCCTGTGCTGAGATACAGGCTGCTCCAACCTGCTGTAAAATGCTTGATTTCGAGAGTGAGCGAAACTAATGAAAACATTGTTGGGGTAAAACCTAAAGGGAAAGACCTAGCACCAAATTCCATTGGCCATCTGATCTAACTTCTGGAGGCAGTCAAAATGATCCTTAGAATTCTTCCCTACCTTATTCCTGTGCTGAGATACAGGCTGCTCCAACCTGCTGTAAAATGCTTGATTTCGAGAGTGAGCGAAACTAATGAAAACAATGTTGGGGTAAAACCTAAAGGGAAAGACCTAGCACCAAATTCCATAGGCCATCTGATCTAACTTCTGGAGGCAGTCAAAATGATCCTTAGAATTCTTCCCTACCTTATTCCTGTGCTGAGATACAGGCTGCTCCAACCTGCTGTAAAATGCTTGATTTCGAGAGTGAGCGAAACTAATGAAAACATTGTTGGGGTAAAACCTAAAGGGAAAGACCTAGCACCAAATCCAATTTGCCATCTGATCTAACTTCTGGAGGCAGTCAAAATGATCCTTAGAATTCTTCCCTACCTTATTCCTGTGCTGAGATACAGGCTGCTCCAACCTGCTGTAAAATGCTTGATTTCGAGAGTGAGCGAAACGAATGAAAACATTGTTGGGGTAAAACCTAAAGGGAAAGACCTAGCACCAAATCCAATTTGCCATCTGATCTAACTTCTGGAGGCAGTCAAAATGAGTATTTGAATTCTTCCCTACCTTATTCCTGTGCTGAGATACAGGCTGCTCCAACCTGCTGTAAAATGCTTGATTTCGAGAGTGAGCGAAACTAATGAAAACATTGTTGGGGTAAAACCTAAAGGGAAAGACCTAGCACCAAATCCAATTTGCCATCTGATCTAACTTCTGGAGGCAGTCAAAATGATCCTTAGAATTCTTCCCTACCTTATTCCTGTGCTGAGATACAGGCTGCTCCAACCTGCTGTAAAATGCTTGATTTCGAGAGTGAGCGAAACTAATGAAAACATTGTTGGGGTAAAACCTAAAGGGAAAGACCTAGCACCAAATCCAATTTGCCATCTGATCTAACTTCTGGAGGCAGTCAAAATGATCCTTAGAATTCTTCCCTTCCTTATTCCTGTGCTGAGATACAGGCTGCTCCAACCTGCTGTAAAATGCTTGATTTCGAGAGTGAGCGAAACTAATGAAAACATTGTTGGGGTAAAACCTAAAGGGAAAGACCTAGCACCAAATCCAATTTGCCATCTGATCTAACTTCTGGAGGCAGTCAAAATGATCCTTAGAATTCTTCCCTACCTTATTCCTGTGCTGAGATACAGGCTGCTCCAACCTGCTGTAAAATGCTTGATTTCGAGAATGAGTGAAACTAATGAAAACATTGTTGGGGTAAAACCTAAAGGGAAAGACCTAGCACCAAATTCCATTGGCCATCTGATCTAACTTCTGGAGGCAGTCAAAATGATCCTTAGAATTCTTCCCTACCTTATTCCTGTGCTGAGATACAGGCTGCTCCAACCTGCTGTAAAATGCTTGATTTCGAGAGTGAGCGAAACTAATGAAAACATTGTTGGGGTAAAACCTAAAGGGAAAGACCTAGCACCAAATCCAATTTGCCATCTGATCTAACTTCTGGAGGCAGTCAAAATGATCCTTAGAATTCTTCCCTACCTTATTCCTGTGCTGAGATACAGGCTGCTCCAACCTGCTGTAAAATGCTTGATTTCGAGAGTGAGCGAAACTAATGAAAACATTGTTGGGGTAAAACCTAAAGGGAAAGACCTAGCACCAAATCCAATTTGCCATCTGATCTAACTTCTGGAGGCAGTCAAAATGATCCTTAGAATTCTTCCCTACCTTATTCCTGTGCTGAGATACAGGCTGCTCCAACCTGCTGTAAAATGCTTGATTTCGAGAGTGAGCGAAACTAATGAAAACATTGTTGGGGTAAAACCTAAAGGGAAAGACCTAGCACCAAATCCAATTTGCCATCTGATCTAACTTCTGGAGGCAGTCAAAATGATCCTTAGAATTCTTCCCTACCTTATTCCTGTGCTGAGATACAGGCTGCTCCAACCTGCTGTAAAATGCTTGATTTCGAGAGTGAGCGAAACTAATGAAAACAATGTTGGGGTAAAACCTAAAGGGAAAGACCTAGCACCAAATCCAATTTGCCATCTGATCTAACTTCTGGAGGCAGTCAAAATGATCCTTAGAATTCTTCCCTACCTTATTCCTGTGCTGAGATACAGGCTGCTCCAACCTGCTGTAAAATGCTTGATTTCGAGAGTGAGCGAAACTAATGAAAACATTGTTGGGGTAAAACCTAAAGGGAAAGACCTAGCACCAAATCCAATTTGCCATCTGATCTAACTTCTGGAGGCAGTCAAAATGATCCTTAGAATTCTTCCCTACCTTATTCCTGTGCTGAGATACAGGCTGCTCCAACCTGCTGTAAAATGCTTGATTTCGAGAGTGAGCGAAACTAATGAAAACATTGTTGGGGTAAAACCTAAAGGGAAAGACCTAGCACCAAATTCCATTGGCCATCTGATCTAACTTCTGGAGGCAGTCAAAATGATCCTTAGAATTCTTCCCTACCTTATTCCTGTGCTGAGATACAGGCTGCTCCAACCTGCTGTAAAATGCTTGATTTCGAGAGTGAGCGAAACTAATGAAAACATTGTTGGGGTAAAACCTAAAGGGAAAGACCTAGCACCAAATCCAATTTGCCATCTGATCTAACTTCTGGAGGCAGTCAAAATGATCCTTAGAATTCTTCCCTTCCTTATTCCTGTGCTGAGATACAGGCTGCTCCAACCTGCTGTAAAATGCTTGATTTCGAGAGTGAGCGAAACTAATGAAAACATTGTTGGGGTAAAACCTAAAGGGAAAGACCTAGCACCAAATCCAATTTGCCATCTGATCTAACTTCTGGAGGCAGTCAAAATGATCCTTAGAATTCTTCCCTACCTTATTCCTGTGCTGAGATACAGGCTGCTCCAACCTGCTGTAAAATGCTTGATTTCGAGAGTGAGCGAAACTAATGAAAACATTGTTGGGGTAAAACCTAAAGGGAAAGACCTAGCACCAAATCCAATTTGCCATCTGATCTAACTTCTGGAGGCAGTCAAAATGATCCTTAGAATTCTTCCCTACCTTATTCCTGTGCTGAGATACAGGCTGCTCCAACCTGCTGTAAAATGCTTGATTTCGAGAGTGAGCGAAACTAATGAAAACATTGTTGGGGTAAAACCTAAAGGGAAAGACCTAGCACCAAATCCAATTTGCCATCTGATCTAACTTCTGGAGGCAGTCAAAATGATCCTTAGAATTCTTCCCTACCTTATTCCTGTGCTGAGATACAGGCTGCTCCAACCTGCTGTAAAATGCTTGATTTCGAGAGTGAGCGAAACTAATGAAAACAATGTTGGGGTAAAACCTAAAGGGAAAGACCTAGCACCAAATCCAATTTGCCATCTGATCTAACTTCTGGAGGCAGTCAAAATGATCCTTAGAATTCTTCCCTACCTTATTCCTGTGCTGAGATACAGGCTGCTCCAACCTGCTGTAAAATGCTTGATTTCGAGAGTGAGCGAAACTAATGAAAACATTGTTGGGGTAAAACCTAAAGGGAAAGACCTAGCACCAAATCCAATTTGCCATCTGATCTAACTTCTGGAGGCAGTCAAAATGATCCTTAGAATTCTTCCCTACCTTATTCCTGTGCTGAGATACAGGCTGCTCCAACCTGCTGTAAAATGCTTGATTTCGAGAGTGAGCGAAACTAATGAAAACATTGTTGGGGTAAAACCTAAAGGGAAAGACCTAGCACCAAATTCCATTGGCCATCTGATCTAACTTCTGGAGGCAGTCAAAATGATCCTTAGAATTCTTCCCTACCTTATTCCTGTGCTGAGATACAGGCTGCTCCAACCTGCTGTAAAATGCTTGATTTCGAGAGTGAGCGAAACTAATGAAAACATTGTTGGGGTAAAACCTAAAGGGAAAGACCTAGCACCAAATCCAATTTGCCATCTGATCTAACTTCTGGAGGCAGTCAAAATGATCCT
>NW_027144648.1:0-34446 GCF_026170545.1 Melanerpes formicivorus | reverse complement strand
TAGGTTTTACCCCAACAATGTTTTCATTAGTTTCGCTCACTCTCGAAATCAAGCATTTTACAGCAGGTTGGAGCAGCCTGTATCTCAGCACAGGAATAAGGTAGGGAAGAATTCTAAGGCTCATTTTGACTGCCTCCAGAAGTTAGATCAGATGGCAAATTGGATTTGGTGCTAGGTCTTTCCCTTTAGGTTTTACCCCAACAATGTTTTCATTAGTTTCGCTCACTCTCGAAATCAAGCATTTTACAGCAGGTTGGAGCAGCCTGTATCTCAGCACAGGAATAAGGTAGGGAAGAATTCTAAGGCTCATTTTGACTGCCTCCAGAAGTTAGATCAGATGGCAAATTGGATTTGGTGCTAGGTCTTTCCCTTTAGGTTTTACCCCAACAATGTTTTCATTAGTTTCGCTCACTCTCGTAATCAAGCATTTTACAGCAGGTTGGAGCAGCCTGTATCTCAGCACAGGAATAAGGTAGGGAAGAATTCTAAGGATCATTTTGACTGCCTCCAGAAGTTAGATCAGATGGCAAATTGGATTTGGTGCTAGGTCTTTCCCTTTAGGTTTTACCCCAACAATGTTTTCATTAGTTTCGCTCACTCTCGAAATCAAGCATTTTACAGCAGGTTGGAGCAGCCTGTATCTCAGCACAGGAATAAGGTAGGGAAGAATTCTAAGGCTCATTTTGACTGCCTCCAGAAGTTAGATCAGATGGCAAATTGGATTTGGTGCTAGGTCTTTCCCTTTAGGTTTTACCCCAACAATGTTTTCATTAGTTTCGCTCACTCTCGAAATCAAGCATTTTACAGCAGGTTGGAGCAGCCTGTATCTCAGCACAGGAATAAGGTAGGGAAGAATTCTAAGGATCATTTTGACTGCCTCCAGAAGTTAGATCAGATGGCAAATTGGATTTGGTGCTAGGTCTTTCCCTTTAGGTTTTACCCCCAACAATGTTTTCATTAGTTTCGCTCACTCTCGAAATCAAGCATTTTACAGCAGGTTGGAGCAGCCTGTATCTCAGCACAGGAATAAGGTAGGGAAGAATTCTAAGGCTCATTTTGACTGCCTCCAGAAGTTAGATCAGATGGCAAATTGGATTTGGTGCTAGGTCTTTCCCTTTAGGTTTTACCCCAACAATGTTTTCATTAGTTTCGCTCACTCTCGAAATCAAGCATTTTACAGCAGGTTGGAGCAGCCTGTATCTCAGCACAGGAATAAGGTAGGGAAGAATTCTAAGGATCATTTTGACTGCCTCCAGAAGTTAGATCAGATGGCAAATTGGATTTGGTGCTAGGTCTTTCCCTTTAGGTTTTACCCCAACAATGTTTTCATTAGTTTCGCTCACTCTCGAAATCAAGCATTTTACAGCAGGTTGGAGCAGCCTGTATCTCAGCACAGGAATAAGGTAGGGAAGAATTCTAAGGCTCATTTTGACTGCCTCCAGAAGTTAGATCAGATGGCAAATTGGATTTGGTGCTAGGTCTTTCCCTTTAGGTTTTACCCCAACAATGTTTTCATTAGTTTCGCTCACTCTCAAAATCAAGCATTTTACAGCAGGTTGGAGCAGCCTGTATCTCAGCACAGGAATAAGGTAGGGAAGAATTCTAAGGATCATTTTGACTGCCTCCAGAAGTTAGATCAGATGGCAAATTGGATTTGGTGCTAGGTCTTTCCCTTTAGGTTTTACCCCAACAATGTTTTCATTAGTTTCGCTCACTCTCAAAATCAAGCATTTTACAGCAGGTTGGAGCAGCCTGTATCTCAGCACAGGAATAAGGTAGGGAAGAATTCAAATGCTCATTTTGACTGCCTCCAGAAGTTAGATCAGATGGCAAATTGGATTTGGTGCTAGGTCTTTCCCTTTAGGTTTTACCCCAACAATGTTTTCATTAGTTTCGCTCACTCTCGAAATCAAGCATTTTACAGCAGGTTGGAGCAGCCTGTATCTCAGCACAGGAATAAGGTAGGGAAGAATTCTAAGGATCATTTTGACTGCCTCCAGAAGTTAGATCAGATGGCAAATTGGATTTGGTGCTAGGTCTTTCCCTTTAGGTTTTACCCCAACAATGTTTTCATTAGTTTCGCTCACTCTCGAAATCAAGCATTTTACAGCAGGTTGGAGCAGCCTGTATCTCAGCACAGGAATAAGGTAGGGAAGAATTCAAATGCTCATTTTGACTGCCTCCAGAAGTTAGATCAGATGGCAAATTGGATTTGGTGCTAGGTCTTTCCCTTTAGGTTTTACCCCAACAATGTTTTCATTAGTTTCGCTCACTCTCAAAATCAAGCATTTTACAGCAGGTTGGAGCAGCCTGTATCTCAGCACAGGAATAAGGTAGGGAAGAATTCAAATGCTCATTTTGACTGCCTCCAGAAGTTAGATCAGATGGCAAATTGGATTTGGTGCTAGGTCTTTCCCTTTAGGTTTTACCCCAACAATGTTTTCATTAGTTTCGCTCACTCTCGAAATCAAGCATTTTACAGCAGGTTGGAGCAGCCTGTATCTCAGCACAGGAATAAGGTAGGGAAGAATTCAAATGCTCATTTTGACTGCCTCCAGAAGTTAGATCAGATGGCAAATTGGATTTGGTGCTAGGTCTTTCCCTTTAGGTTTTACCCCAACAATGTTTTCATTAGTTTCGCTCACTCTCGAAATCAAGCATTTTACAGCAGGTTGGAGCAGCCTGTATCTCAGCACAGGAATAAGGTAGGGAAGAATTCTAAGGATCATTTTGACTGCCTCCAGAAGTTAGATCAGATGGCAAATTGGATTTGGTGCTAGGTCTTTCCCTTTAGGTTTTACCCCAACAATGTTTTCATTAGTTTCGCTCACTCTCGAAATCAAGCATTTTACAGCAGGTTGGAGCAGCCTGTATCTCAGCACAGGAATAAGGTAGGGAAGAATTCTAAGGCTCATTTTGACTGCCTCCAGAAGTTAGATCAGATGGCAAATTGGATTTGGTGCTAGGTCTTTCCCTTTAGGTTTTACCCCAACAATGTTTTCATTAGTTTCGCTCACTCTCGAAATCAAGCATTTTACAGCAGGTTGGAGCAGCCTGTATCTCAGCACAGGAATAAGGTAGGGAAGAATTCTAAGGATCATTTTGACTGCCTCCAGAAGTTAGATCAGATGGCAAATTGGATTTGGTGCTAGGTCTTTCCCTTTAGGTTTTACCCCAACAATGTTTTCATTAGTTTCGCTCACTCTCGAAATCAAGCATTTTACAGCAGGTTGGAGCAGCCTGTATCTCAGCACAGGAATAAGGTAGGGAAGAATTCTAAGGCTCATTTTGACTGCCTCCAGAAGTTAGATCAGATGGCAAATTGGATTTGGTGCTAGGTCTTTCCCTTTAGGTTTTACCCCAACAATGTTTTCATTAGTTTCGCTCACTCTCGAAATCAAGCATTTTACAGCAGGTTGGAGCAGCCTGTATCTCAGCACAGGAATAAGGTAGGGAAGAATTCTAAGGCTCATTTTGACTGCCTCCAGAAGTTAGATCAGATGGCAAATTGGATTTGGTGCTAGGTCTTTCCCTTTAGGTTTTACCCCAACAATGTTTTCATTAGTTTCGCTCACTCTCGAAATCAAGCATTTTACAGCAGGTTGGAGCAGCCTGTATCTCAGCACAGGAATAAGGTAGGGAAGAATTCTAAGGATCATTATGACTGCCTCCAGAAGTTAGATCAGATGGCAAATTGGATTTGGTGCTAGGTCTTTCCCTTTAGGTTTTACCCCAACAATGTTTTCATTAGTTTCGCTCACTCTCGAAATCAAGCATTTTACAGCAGGTTGGAGCAGCCTGTATCTCAGCACAGGAATAAGGTAGGGAAGAATTCTAAGGCTCATTTTGACTGCCTCCAGAAGTTAGATCAGATGGCAAATTGGATTTGGTGCTAGGTCTTTCCCTTTAGGTTTTACCCCAACAATGTTTTCATTAGTTTCGCTCACTCTCGAAATCAAGCATTTTACAGCAGGTTGGAGCAGCCTGTATCTCAGCACAGGAATAAGGTAGGGAAAAATTCAAATGCTCATTTTGACTGCCTCCAGAAGTTAGATCAGATGGCAAATTGGATTTGGTGCTAGGTCTTTCCCTTTAGGTTTTACCCCAACAATGTTTTCATTAGTTTCGCTCACTCTCGAAATCAAGCATTTTACAGCAGGTTGGAGCAGCCTGTATCTCAGCACAGGAATAAGGTAGGGAAGAATTCTAAGGATCATTTTGACTGCCTCCAGAAGTTAGATCAGATGGCAAATTGGATTTGGTGCTAGGTCTTTCCCTTTAGGTTTTACCCCAACAATGTTTTCATTAGTTTCGCTCACTCTCGAAATCAAGCATTTTACAGCAGGTTGGAGCAGCCTGTATCTCAGCACAGGAATAAGGTAGGGAAGAATTCTAAGGCTCATTTTGACTGCCTCCAGAAGTTAGATCAGATGGCAAATTGGATTTGGTGCTAGGTCTTTCCCTTTAGGTTTTACCCCAACAATGTTTTCATTAGTTTCGCTCACTCTCGAAATCAAGCATTTTACAGCAGGTTGGAGCAGCCTGTATCTCAGCACAGGAATAAGGTAGGGAAGAATTCTAAGGCTCATTTTGACTGCCTCCAGAAGTTAGATCAGATGGCAAATTGGATTTGGTGCTAGGTCTTTCCCTTTAGGTTTTACCCCAACAATGTTTTCATTAGTTTCGCTCACTCTCAAAATCAAGCATTTTACAGCAGGTTGGAGCAGCCTGTATCTCAGCACAGGAATAAGGTAGGGAAGAATTCTAAGGATCATTTTGACTGCCTCCAGAAGTTAGATCAGATGGCAAATTGGATTTGGTGCTAGGTCTTTCCCTTTAGGTTTTACCCCAACAATGTTTTCATTAGTTTCGCTCACTCTCAAAATCAAGCATTTTACAGCAGGTTGGAGCAGCCTGTATCTCAGCACAGGAATAAGGTAGGGAAGAATTCAAATGCTCATTTTGACTGCCTCCAGAAGTTAGATCAGATGGCAAATTGGATTTGGTGCTAGGTCTTTCCCTTTAGGTTTTACCCCAACAATGTTTTCATTAGTTTCGCTCACTCTCGAAATCAAGCATTTTACAGCAGGTTGGAGCAGCCTGTATCTCAGCACAGGAATAAGGTAGGGAAGAATTCTAAGGATCATTTTGACTGCCTCCAGAAGTTAGATCAGATGGCAAATTGGATTTGGTGCTAGGTCTTTCCCTTTAGGTTTTACCCCAACAATGTTTTCATTAGTTTCGCTCACTCTCGAAATCAAGCATTTTACAGCAGGTTGGAGCAGCCTGTATCTCAGCACAGGAATAAGGTAGGGAAGAATTCAAATGCTCATTTTGACTGCCTCCAGAAGTTAGATCAGATGGCAAATTGGATTTGGTGCTAGGTCTTTCCCTTTAGGTTTTACCCCAACAATGTTTTCATTAGTTTCGCTCACTCTCAAAATCAAGCATTTTACAGCAGGTTGGAGCAGCCTGTATCTCAGCACAGGAATAAGGTAGGGAAGAATTCAAATGCTCATTTTGACTGCCTCCAGAAGTTAGATCAGATGGCAAATTGGATTTGGTGCTAGGTCTTTCCCTTTAGGTTTTACCCCAACAATGTTTTCATTAGTTTCGCTCACTCTCGAAATCAAGCATTTTACAGCAGGTTGGAGCAGCCTGTATCTCAGCACAGGAATAAGGTAGGGAAGAATTCAAATGCTCATTTTGACTGCCTCCAGAAGTTAGATCAGATGGCAAATTGGATTTGGTGCTAGGTCTTTCCCTTTAGGTTTTACCCCAACAATGTTTTCATTAGTTTCGCTCACTCTCGAAATCAAGCATTTTACAGCAGGTTGGAGCAGCCTGTATCTCAGCACAGGAATAAGGTAGGGAAGAATTCTAAGGATCATTTTGACTGCCTCCAGAAGTTAGATCAGATGGCAAATTGGATTTGGTGCTAGGTCTTTCCCTTTAGGTTTTACCCCAACAATGTTTTCATTAGTTTCGCTCACTCTCGAAATCAAGCATTTTACAGCAGGTTGGAGCAGCCTGTATCTCAGCACAGGAATAAGGTAGGGAAGAATTCTAAGGCTCATTTTGACTGCCTCCAGAAGTTAGATCAGATGGCAAATTGGATTTGGTGCTAGGTCTTTCCCTTTAGGTTTTACCCCAACAATGTTTTCATTAGTTTCGCTCACTCTCGAAATCAAGCATTTTACAGCAGGTTGGAGCAGCCTGTATCTCAGCACAGGAATAAGGTAGGGAAGAATTCTAAGGATCATTTTGACTGCCTCCAGAAGTTAGATCAGATGGCAAATTGGATTTGGTGCTAGGTCTTTCCCTTTAGGTTTTACCCCAACAATGTTTTCATTAGTTTCGCTCACTCTCGAAATCAAGCATTTTACAGCAGGTTGGAGCAGCCTGTATCTCAGCACAGGAATAAGGTAGGGAAGAATTCTAAGGATCATTTTGACTGCCTCCAGAAGTTAGATCAGATGGCAAATTGGATTTGGTGCTAGGTCTTTCCCTTTAGGTTTTACCCCAACAATGTTTTCATTAGTTTCGCTCACTCTCGAAATCAAGCATTTTACAGCAGGTTGGAGCAGCCTGTATCTCAGCACAGGAATAAGGTAGGGAAGAATTCTAAGGCTCATTTTGACTGCCTCCAGAAGTTAGATCAGATGGCAAATTGGATTTGGTGCTAGGTCTTTCCCTTTAGGTTTTACCCCAACAATGTTTTCATTAGTTTCGCTCACTCTCGAAATCAAGCATTTTACAGCAGGTTGGAGCAGCCTGTATCTCAGCACAGGAATAAGGTAGGGAAGAATTCTAAGGATCATTATGACTGCCTCCAGAAGTTAGATCAGATGGCAAATTGGATTTGGTGCTAGGTCTTTCCCTTTAGGTTTTACCCCAACAATGTTTTCATTAGTTTCGCTCACTCTCGAAATCAAGCATTTTACAGCAGGTTGGAGCAGCCTGTATCTCAGCACAGGAATAAGGTAGGGAAGAATTCTAAGGCTCATTTTGACTGCCTCCAGAAGTTAGATCAGATGGCAAATTGGATTTGGTGCTAGGTCTTTCCCTTTAGGTTTTACCCCAACAATGTTTTCATTAGTTTCGCTCACTCTCGAAATCAAGCATTTTACAGCAGGTTGGAGCAGCCTGTATCTCAGCACAGGAATAAGGTAGGGAAAAATTCAAATGCTCATTTTGACTGCCTCCAGAAGTTAGATCAGATGGCAAATTGGATTTGGTGCTAGGTCTTTCCCTTTAGGTTTTACCCCAACAATGTTTTCATTAGTTTCGCTCACTCTCGAAATCAAGCATTTTACAGCAGGTTGGAGCAGCCTGTATCTCAGCACAGGAATAAGGTAGGGAAGAATTCTAAGGATCATTTTGACTGCCTCCAGAAGTTAGATCAGATGGCAAATTGGATTTGGTGCTAGGTCTTTCCCTTTAGGTTTTACCCCAACAATGTTTTCATTAGTTTCGCTCACTCTCGAAATCAAGCATTTTACAGCAGGTTGGAGCAGCCTGTATCTCAGCACAGGAATAAGGTAGGGAAGAATTCTAAGGCTCATTTTGACTGCCTCCAGAAGTTAGATCAGATGGCAAATTGGATTTGGTGCTAGGTCTTTCCCTTTAGGTTTTACCCCAACAATGTTTTCATTAGTTTCGCTCACTCTCGAAATCAAGCATTTTACAGCAGGTTGGAGCAGCCTGTATCTCAGCACAGGAATAAGGTAGGGAAGAATTCTAAGGATCATTTTGACTGCCTCCAGAAGTTAGATCAGATGGCAAATTGGATTTGGTGCTAGGTCTTTCCCTTTAGGTTTTACCCCAACAATGTTTTCATTAGTTTCGCTCACTCTCGAAATCAAGCATTTTACAGCAGGTTGGAGCAGCCTGTATCTCAGCACAGGAATAAGGTAGGGAAGAATTCTAAGGCTCATTTTGACTGCCTCCAGAAGTTAGATCAGATGGCAAATTGGATTTGGTGCTAGGTCTTTCCCTTTAGGTTTTACCCCAACAATGTTTTCATTAGTTTCGCTCACTCTCGAAATCAAGCATTTTACAGCAGGTTGGAGCAGCCTGTATCTCAGCACAGGAATAAGGTAGGGAAGAATTCAAATGCTCATTTTGACTGCCTCCAGAAGTTAGATCAGACGGCAAATTGGATTTGGTGCTAGGTCTTTCCCTTTAGGTTTTACCCCAACAATGTTTTCATTAGTTTCGCTCACTCTCGAAATCAAGCATTTTACAGCAGGTTGGAGCAGCCTGTATCTCAGCACAGGAATAAGGTAGGGAAGAATTCTAAGGCTCATTTTGACTGCCTCCAGAAGTTAGATCAGATGGCAAATTGGATTTGGTGCTAGGTCTTTCCCTTTAGGTTTTACCCCAACAATGTTTTCATTAGTTTCGCTCACTCTCGAAATCAAGCATTTTACAGCAGGTTGGAGCAGCCTGTATCTCAGCACAGGAATAAGGTAGGGAAGAATTCTAAGGCTCATTTTGACTGCCTCCAGAAGTTAGATCAGATGGCAAATTGGATTTGGTGCTAGGTCTTTCCCTTTAGGTTTTACCCCAACAATGTTTTCATTAGTTTCGCTCACTCTCGAAATCAAGCATTTTACAGCAGGTTGGAGCAGCCTGTATCTCAGCACAGGAATAAGGTAGGGAAGAATTCTAAGGATCATTTTGACTGCCTCCAGAAGTTAGATCAGATGGCAAATTGGATTTGGTGCTAGGTCTTTCCCTTTAGGTTTTACCCCAACAATGTTTTCATTAGTTTCGCTCACTCTCGAAATCAAGCATTTTACAGCAGGTTGGAGCAGCCTGTATCTCAGCACAGGAATAAGGTAGGGAAGAATTCTAAGGATCATTTTGACTGCCTCCAGAAGTTAGATCAGATGGCAAATTGGATTTGGTGCTAGGTCTTTCCCTTTAGGTTTTACCCCAACAATGTTTTCATTAGTTTCGCTCACTCTCGAAATCAAGCATTTTACAGCAGGTTGGAGCAGCCTGTATCTCAGCACAGGAATAAGGTAGGGAAGAATTCTAAGGCTCATTTTGACTGCCTCCAGAAGTTAGATCAGATGGCAAATTGGATTTGGTGCTAGGTCTTTCCCTTTAGGTTTTACCCCAACAATGTTTTCATTAGTTTCGCTCACTCTCGAAATCAAGCATTTTACAGCAGGTTGGAGCAGCCTGTATCTCAGCACAGGAATAAGGTAGGGAAGAATTCTAAGGATCATTTTGACTGCCTCCAGAAGTTAGATCAGATGGCAAATTGGATTTGGTGCTAGGTCTTTCCCTTTAGGTTTTACCCCAACAATGTTTTCATTAGTTTCGCTCACTCTCGAAATCAAGCATTTTACAGCAGGTTGGAGCAGCCTGTATCTCAGCACAGGAATAAGGTAGGGAAGAATTCTAAGGCTCATTTTGACTGCCTCCAGAAGTTAGATCAGATGGCAAATTGGATTTGGTGCTAGGTCTTTCCCTTTAGGTTTTACCCCAACAATGTTTTCATTAGTTTCGCTCACTCTCGAAATCAAGCATTTTACAGCAGGTTGGAGCAGCCTGTATCTCAGCACAGGAATAAGGTAGGGAAGAATTCAAATGCTCATTTTGACTGCCTCCAGAAGTTAGATCAGACGGCAAATTGGATTTGGTGCTAGGTCTTTCCCTTTAGGTTTTACCCCAACAATGTTTTCATTAGTTTCGCTCACTCTCGAAATCAAGCATTTTACAGCAGGTTGGAGCAGCCTGTATCTCAGCACAGGAATAAGGTAGGGAAGAATTCTAAGGCTCATTTTGACTGCCTCCAGAAGTTAGATCAGATGGCAAATTGGATTTGGTGCTAGGTCTTTCCCTTTAGGTTTTACCCCAACAATGTTTTCATTAGTTTCGCTCACTCTCGAAATCAAGCATTTTACAGCAGGTTGGAGCAGCCTGTATCTCAGCACAGGAATAAGGTAGGGAAGAATTCTAAGGATCATTTTGACTGCCTCCAGAAGTTAGATCAGATGGCAAATTGGATTTGGTGCTAGGTCTTTCCCTTTAGGTTTTACCCCAACAATGTTTTCATTAGTTTCGCTCACTCTCGAAATCAAGCATTTTACAGCAGGTTGGAGCAGCCTGTATCTCAGCACAGGAATAAGGTAGGGAAGAATTCTAAGGCTCATTTTGACTGCCTCCAGAAGTTAGATCAGATGGCAAATTGGATTTGGTGCTAGGTCTTTCCCTTTAGGTTTTACCCCAACAATGTTTTCATTAGTTTCGCTCACTCTCGAAATCAAGCATTTTACAGCAGGTTGGAGCAGCCTGTATCTCAGCACAGGAATAAGGTAGGGAAGAATTCTAAGGCTCATTTTGACTGCCTCCAGAAGTTAGATCAGATGGCAAATTGGATTTGGTGCTAGGTCTTTCCCTTTAGGTTTTACCCCAACAATGTTTTCATTAGTTTCGCTCACTCTCGAAATCAAGCATTTTACAGCAGGTTGGAGCAGCCTGTATCTCAGCACAGGAATAAGGTAGGGAAGAATTCTAAGGCTCATTTTGACTGCCTCCAGAAGTTAGATCAGATGGCAAATTGGATTTGGTGCTAGGTCTTTCCCTTTAGGTTTTACCCCAACAATGTTTTCATTAGTTTCGCTCACTCTCGAAATCAAGCATTTTACAGCAGGTTGGAGCAGCCTGTATCTCAGCACAGGAATAAGGTAGGGAAAAATTCAAATGCTCATTTTGACTGCCTCCAGAAGTTAGATCAGATGGCAAATTGGATTTGGTGCTAGGTCTTTCCCTTTAGGTTTTACCCCAACAATGATTTCATTAGTTTCGCTCACTCTCGAAATCAAGCATTTTACAGCAGGTTGGAGCAGCCTGTATCTCAGCACAGGAATAAGGTAGGGAAGAATTCTAAGGATCATTTTGACTGCCTCCAGAAGTTAGATCAGATGGCAAATTGGATTTGGTGCTAGGTCTTTCCCTTTAGGTTTTACCCCAACAATGTTTTCATTAGTTTCGCTCACTCTCGAAATCAAGCATTTTACAGCAGGTTGGAGCAGCCTGTATCTCAGCACAGGAATAAGGTAGGGAAGAATTCTAAGGCTCATTTTGACTGCCTCCAGAAGTTAGATCAGATGGCAAATTGGATTTGGTGCTAGGTCTTTCCCTTTAGGTTTTACCCCAACAATGTTTTCATTAGTTTCGCTCACTCTCGAAATCAAGCATTTTACAGCAGGTTGGAGCAGCCTGTATCTCAGCACAGGAATAAGGTAGGGAAGAATTCTAAGGATCATTTTGACTGCCTCCAGAAGTTAGATCAGATGGCAAATTGGATTTGGTGCTAGGTCTTTCCCTTTAGGTTTTACCCCAACAATGTTTTCATTAGTTTCGCTCACTCTCGAAATCAAGCATTTTACAGCAGGTTGGAGCAGCCTGTATCTCAGCACAGGAATAAGGTAGGGAAGAATTCTAAGGCTCATTTTGACTGCCTCCAGAAGTTAGATCAGATGGCAAATTGGATTTGGTGCTAGGTCTTTCCCTTTAGGTTTTACCCCAACAATGTTTTCATTAGTTTCGCTCACTCTCGAAATCAAGCATTTTACAGCAGGTTGGAGCAGCCTGTATCTCAGCACAGGAATAAGGTAGGGAAGAATTCAAATGCTCATTTTGACTGCCTCCAGAAGTTAGATCAGACGGCAAATTGGATTTGGTGCTAGGTCTTTCCCTTTAGGTTTTACCCCAACAATGTTTTCATTAGTTTCGCTCACTCTCGAAATCAAGCATTTTACAGCAGGTTGGAGCAGCCTGTATCTCAGCACAGGAATAAGGTAGGGAAGAATTCTAAGGCTCATTTTGACTGCCTCCAGAAGTTAGATCAGATGGCAAATTGGATTTGGTGCTAGGTCTTTCCCTTTAGGTTTTACCCCAACAATGTTTTCATTAGTTTCGCTCACTCTCGAAATCAAGCATTTTACAGCAGGTTGGAGCAGCCTGTATCTCAGCACAGGAATAAGGTAGGGAAGAATTCTAAGGATCATTTTGACTGCCTCCAGAAGTTAGATCAGATGGCAAATTGGATTTGGTGCTAGGTCTTTCCCTTTAGGTTTTACCCCAACAATGTTTTCATTAGTTTCGCTCACTCTCGAAATCAAGCATTTTACAGCAGGTTGGAGCAGCCTGTATCTCAGCACAGGAATAAGGTAGGGAAGAATTCTAAGGCTCATTTTGACTGCCTCCAGAAGTTAGATCAGATGGCAAATTGGATTTGGTGCTAGGTCTTTCCCTTTAGGTTTTACCCCAACAATGTTTTCATTAGTTTCGCTCACTCTCGAAATCAAGCATTTTACAGCAGGTTGGAGCAGCCTGTATCTCAGCACAGGAATAAGGTAGGGAAGAATTCAAATGCTCATTTTGACTGCCTCCAGAAGTTAGATCAGACGGCAAATTGGATTTGGTGCTAGGTCTTTCCCTTTAGGTTTTACCCCAACAATGTTTTCATTAGTTTCGCTCACTCTCGAAATCAAGCATTTTACAGCAGGTTGGAGCAGCCTGTATCTCAGCACAGGAATAAGGTAGGGAAGAATTCTAAGGCTCATTTTGACTGCCTCCAGAAGTTAGATCAGATGGCAAATTGGATTTGGTGCTAGGTCTTTCCCTTTAGGTTTTACCCCAACAATGTTTTCATTAGTTTCGCTCACTCTCGAAATCAAGCATTTTACAGCAGGTTGGAGCAGCCTGTATCTCAGCACAGGAATAAGGTAGGGAAGAATTCTAAGGATCATTTTGACTGCCTCCAGAAGTTAGATCAGATGGCAAATTGGATTTGGTGCTAGGTCTTTCCCTTTAGGTTTTACCCCAACAATGTTTTCATTAGTTTCGCTCACTCTCGAAATCAAGCATTTTACAGCAGGTTGGAGCAGCCTGTATCTCAGCACAGGAATAAGGTAGGGAAGAATTCTAAGGCTCATTTTGACTGCCTCCAGAAGTTAGATCAGATGGCAAATTGGATTTGGTGCTAGGTCTTTCCCTTTAGGTTTTACCCCAACAATGTTTTCATTAGTTTCGCTCACTCTCGAAATCAAGCATTTTACAGCAGGTTGGAGCAGCCTGTATCTCAGCACAGGAATAAGGTAGGGAAGAATTCTAAGGCTCATTTTGACTGCCTCCAGAAGTTAGATCAGATGGCAAATTGGATTTGGTGCTAGGTCTTTCCCTTTAGGTTTTACCCCAACAATGTTTTCATTAGTTTCGCTCACTCTCGAAATCAAGCATTTTACAGCAGGTTGGAGCAGCCTGTATCTCAGCACAGGAATAAGGTAGGGAAGAATTCAAATGCTCATTTTGACTGCCTCCAGAAGTTAGATCAGACGGCAAATTGGATTTGGTGCTAGGTCTTTCCCTTTAGGTTTTACCCCAACAATGTTTTCATTAGTTTCGCTCACTCTCGAAATCAAGCATTTTACAGCAGGTTGGAGCAGCCTGTATCTCAGCACAGGAATAAGGTAGGGAAGAATTCTAAGGATCATTTTGACTGCCTCCAGAAGTTAGATCAGATGGCAAATTGGATTTGGTGCTAGGTCTTTCCCTTTAGGTTTTACCCCAACAATGTTTTCATTAGTTTCGCTCACTCTCGAAATCAAGCATTTTACAGCAGGTTGGAGCAGCCTGTATCTCAGCACAGGAATAAGGTAGGGAAGAATTCTAAGGATCATTTTGACTGCCTCCAGAAGTTAGATCAGATGGCAAATTGGATTTGGTGCTAGGTCTTTCCCTTTAGGTTTTACCCCAACAATGTTTTCATTAGTTTCGCTCACTCTCGAAATCAAGCATTTTACAGCAGGTTGGAGCAGCCTGTATCTCAGCACAGGAATAAGGTAGGGAAGAATTCTAAGGCTCATTTTGACTGCCTCCAGAAGTTAGATCAGATGGCAAATTGGATTTGGTGCTAGGTCTTTCCCTTTAGGTTTTACCCCAACAATGTTTTCATTAGTTTCGCTCACTCTCGAAATCAAGCATTTTACAGCAGGTTGGAGCAGCCTGTATCTCAGCACAGGAATAAGGTAGGGAAGAATTCTAAGGCTCATTTTGACTGCCTCCAGAAGTTAGATCAGATGGCAAATTGGATTTGGTGCTAGGTCTTTCCCTTTAGGTTTTACCCCAACAATGTTTTCATTAGTTTCGCTCACTCTTGAAATCAAGCATTTTACAGCAGGTTGGAGCAGCCTGTATCTCAGCACAGGAATAAGGTAGGGAAGAATTCTAAGGCTCATTTTGACTGCCTCCAGAAGTTAGATCAGATGGCAAATTGGATTTGGTGCTAGGTCTTTCCCTTTAGGTTTTACCCCAACAATGTTTTCATTAGTTTCGCTCACTCTCGAAATCAAGCATTTTACAGCAGGTTGGAGCAGCCTGTATCTCAGCACAGGAATAAGGTAGGGAAGAATTCAAATGCTCATTTTGACTGCCTCCAGAAGTTAGATCAGACGGCAAATTGGATTTGGTGCTAGGTCTTTCCCTTTAGGTTTTACCCCAACAATGTTTTCATTAGTTTCGCTCACTCTCGAAATCAAGCATTTTACAGCAGGTTGGAGCAGCCTGTATCTCAGCACAGGAATAAGGTAGGGAAGAATTCTAAGGATCATTTTGACTGCCTCCAGAAGTTAGATCAGATGGCAAATTGGATTTGGTGCTAGGTCTTTCCCTTTAGGTTTTACCCCAACAATGTTTTCATTAGTTTCGCTCACTCTCGAAATCAAGCATTTTACAGCAGGTTGGAGCAGCCTGTATCTCAGCACAGGAATAAGGTAGGGAAGAATTCTAAGGCTCATTTTGACTGCCTCCAGAAGTTAGATCAGATGGCAAATTGGATTTGGTGCTAGGTCTTTCCCTTTAGGTTTTACCCCAACAATGTTTTCATTAGTTTCGCTCACTCTCGAAATCAAGCATTTTACAGCAGGTTGGAGCAGCCTGTATCTCAGCACAGGAATAAGGTAGGGAAGAATTCTAAGGCTCATTTTGACTGCCTCCAGAAGTTAGATCAGATGGCAAATTGGATTTGGTGCTAGGTCTTTCCCTTTAGGTTTTACCCCAACAATGTTTTCATTAGTTTCGCTCACTCTCGAAATCAAGCATTTTACAGCAGGTTGGAGCAGCCTGTATCTCAGCACAGGAATAAGGTAGGGAAGAATTCTAAGGCTCATTTTGACTGCCTCCAGAAGTTAGATCAGATGGCAAATTGGATTTGGTGCTAGGTCTTTCCCTTTAGGTTTTACCCCAACAATGTTTTCATTAGTTTCGCTCACTCTTGAAATCAAGCATTTTACAGCAGGTTGGAGCAGCCTGTATCTCAGCACAGGAATAAGGTAGGGAAGAATTCTAAGGATCATTTTGACTGCCTCCAGAAGTTAGATCAGATGGCAAATTGGATTTGGTGCTAGGTCTTTCCCTTTAGGTTTTACCCCAACAATGTTTTCATTAGTTTCGCTCACTCTCGAAATCAAGCATTTTACAGCAGGTTGGAGCAGCCTGTATCTCAGCACAGGAATAAGGTAGGGAAGAATTCTAAGGCTCATTTTGACTGCCTCCAGAAGTTAGATCAGATGGCAAATTGGATTTGGTGCTAGGTCTTTCCCTTTAGGTTTTACCCCAACAATGTTTTCATTAGTTTCGCTCACTCTCGAAATCAAGCATTTTACAGCAGGTTGGAGCAGCCTGTATCTCAGCACAGGAATAAGGTAGGGAAGAATTCTAAGGCTCATTTTGACTGCCTCCAGAAGTTAGATCAGATGGCAAATTGGATTTGGTGCTAGGTCTTTCCCTTTAGGTTTTACCCCAACAATGTTTTCATTAGTTTCGCTCACTCTCGAAATCAAGCATTTTACAGCAGGTTGGAGCAGCCTGTATCTCAGCACAGGAATAAGGTAGGGAAGAATTCTAAGGCTCATTTTGACTGCCTCCAGAAGTTAGATCAGATGGCAAATTGGATTTGGTGCTAGGTCTTTCCCTTTAGGTTTTACCCCAACAATGTTTTCATTAGTTTCGCTCACTCTCGAAATCAAGCATTTTACAGCAGGTTGGAGCAGCCTGTATCTCAGCACAGGAATAAGGTAGGGAAGAATTCAAATGCTCATTTTGACTGCCTCCAGAAGTTAGATCAGACGGCAAATTGGATTTGGTGCTAGGTCTTTCCCTTTAGGTTTTACCCCAACAATGTTTTCATTAGTTTCGCTCACTCTCGAAATCAAGCATTTTACAGCAGGTTGGAGCAGCCTGTATCTCAGCACAGGAATAAGGTAGGGAAGAATTCTAAGGATCATTTTGACTGCCTCCAGAAGTTAGATCAGATGGCAAATTGGATTTGGTGCTAGGTCTTTCCCTTTAGGTTTTACCCCAACAATGTTTTCATTAGTTTCGCTCACTCTCGAAATCAAGCATTTTACAGCAGGTTGGAGCAGCCTGTATCTCAGCACAGGAATAAGGTAGGGAAGAATTCTAAGGCTCATTTTGACTGCCTCCAGAAGTTAGATCAGATGGCAAATTGGATTTGGTGCTAGGTCTTTCCCTTTAGGTTTTACCCCAACAATGTTTTCATTAGTTTCGCTCACTCTCGAAATCAAGCATTTTACAGCAGGTTGGAGCAGCCTGTATCTCAGCACAGGAATAAGGTAGGGAAGAATTCTAAGGCTCATTTTGACTGCCTCCAGAAGTTAGATCAGATGGCAAATTGGATTTGGTGCTAGGTCTTTCCCTTTAGGTTTTACCCCAACAATGTTTTCATTAGTTTCGCTCACTCTCGAAATCAAGCATTTTACAGCAGGTTGGAGCAGCCTGTATCTCAGCACAGGAATAAGGTAGGGAAGAATTCTAAGGCTCATTTTGACTGCCTCCAGAAGTTAGATCAGATGGCAAATTGGATTTGGTGCTAGGTCTTTCCCTTTAGGTTTTACCCCAACAATGTTTTCATTAGTTTCGCTCACTCTCGAAATCAAGCATTTTACAGCAGGTTGGAGCAGCCTGTATCTCAGCACAGGAATAAGGTAGGGAAGAATTCTAAGGCTCATTTTGACTGCCTCCAGAAGTTAGATCAGATGGCAAATTGGATTTGGTGCTAGGTCTTTCCCTTTAGGTTTTACCCCAACAATGTTTTCATTAGTTTCGCTCACTCTCGAAATCAAGCATTTTACAGCAGGTTGGAGCAGCCTGTATCTCAGCACAGGAATAAGGTAGGGAAGAATTCTAAGGCTCATTTTGACTGCCTCCAGAAGTTAGATCAGATGGCAAATTGGATTTGGTGCTAGGTCTTTCCCTTTAGGTTTTACCCCAACAATGTTTTCATTAGTTTCGCTCACTCTCGAAATCAAGCATTTTACAGCAGGTTGGAGCAGCCTGTATCTCAGCACAGGAATAAGGTAGGGAAGAATTCAAATGCTCATTTTGACTGCCTCCAGAAGTTAGATCAGACGGCAAATTGGATTTGGTGCTAGGTCTTTCCCTTTAGGTTTTACCCCAACAATGTTTTCATTAGTTTCGCTCACTCTCGAAATCAAGCATTTTACAGCAGGTTGGAGCAGCCTGTATCTCAGCACAGGAATAAGGTAGGGAAGAATTCTAAGGCTCATTTTGACTGCCTCCAGAAGTTAGATCAGATGGCAAATTGGATTTGGTGCTAGGTCTTTCCCTTTAGGTTTTACCCCAACAATGTTTTCATTAGTTTCGCTCACTCTCGAAATCAAGCATTTTACAGCAGGTTGGAGCAGCCTGTATCTCAGCACAGGAATAAGGTAGGGAAGAATTCTAAGGCTCATTTTGACTGCCTCCAGAAGTTAGATCAGATGGCAAATTGGATTTGGTGCTAGGTCTTTCCCTTTAGGTTTTACCCCAACAATGTTTTCATTAGTTTCGCTCACTCTCGAAATCAAGCATTTTACAGCAGGTTGGAGCAGCCTGTATCTCAGCACAGGAATAAGGTAGGGAAGAATTCTAAGGCTCATTTTGACTGCCTCCAGAAGTTAGATCAGATGGCAAATTGGATTTGGTGCTAGGTCTTTCCCTTTAGGTTTTACCCCAACAATGTTTTCATTAGTTTCGCTCACTCTCGAAATCAAGCATTTTACAGCAGGTTGGAGCAGCCTGTATCTCAGCACAGGAATAAGGTAGGGAAGAATTCTAAGGCTCATTTTGACTGCCTCCAGAAGTTAGATCAGATGGCAAATTGGATTTGGTGCTAGGTCTTTCCCTTTAGGTTTTACCCCAACAATGTTTTCATTAGTTTCGCTCACTCTCGAAATCAAGCATTTTACAGCAGGTTGGAGCAGCCTGTATCTCAGCACAGGAATAAGGTAGGGAAGAATTCAAATGCTCATTTTGACTGCCTCCAGAAGTTAGATCAGATGGCAAATTGGATTTGGTGCTAGGTCTTTCCCTTTAGGTTTTACCCCAACAATGTTTTCATTAGTTTCGCTCACTCTCGAAATCAAGCATTTTACAGCAGGTTGGAGCAGCCTGTATCTCAGCACAGGAATAAGGTAGGGAAGAATTCTAAGGCTCATTTTGACTGCCTCCAGAAGTTAGATCAGATGGCAAATTGGATTTGGTGCTAGGTCTTTCCCTTTAGGTTTTACCCCAACAATGTTTTCATTAGTTTCGCTCACTCTCGAAATCAAGCATTTTACAGCAGGTTGGAGCAGCCTGTATCTCAGCACAGGAATAAGGTAGGGAAGAATTCTAAGGCTCATTTTGACTGCCTCCAGAAGTTAGATCAGATGGCAAATTGGATTTGGTGCTAGGTCTTTCCCTTTAGGTTTTACCCCAACAATGTTTTCATTAGTTTCGCTCACTCTCGAAATCAAGCATTTTACAGCAGGTTGGAGCAGCCTGTATCTCAGCACAGGAATAAGGTAGGGAAGAATTCTAAGGCTCATTTTGACTGCCTCCAGAAGTTAGATCAGATGGCAAATTGGATTTGGTGCTAGGTCTTTCCCTTTAGGTTTTACCCCAACAATGTTTTCATTAGTTTCGCTCACTCTCGAAATCAAGCATTTTACAGCAGGTTGGAGCAGCCTGTATCTCAGCACAGGAATAAGGTAGGGAAGAATTCTAAGGCTCATTTTGACTGCCTCCAGAAGTTAGATCAGATGGCAAATTGGATTTGGTGCTAGGTCTTTCCCTTTAGGTTTTACCCCAACAATGTTTTCATTAGTTTCGCTCACTCTCGAAATCAAGCATTTTACAGCAGGTTGGAGCAGCCTGTATCTCAGCACAGGAATAAGGTAGGGAAGAATTCAAATGCTCATTTTGACTGCCTCCAGAAGTTAGATCAGATGGCAAATTGGATTTGGTGCTAGGTCTTTCCCTTTAGGTTTTACCCCAACAATGTTTTCATTAGTTTCGCTCACTCTCGAAATCAAGCATTTTACAGCAGGTTGGAGCAGCCTGTATCTCAGCACAGGAATAAGGTAGGGAAGAATTCTAAGGATCATTTTGACTGCCTCCAGAAGTTAGATCAGATGGCAAATTGGATTTGGTGCTAGGTCTTTCCCTTTAGGTTTTACCCCAACAATGTTTTCATTAGTTTCGCTCACTCTCGAAATCAAGCATTTTACAGCAGGTTGGAGCAGCCTGTATCTCAGCACAGGAATAAGGTAGGGAAGAATTCTAAGGATCATTTTGACTGCCTCCAGAAGTTAGATCACATGGCAAATTGGATTTGGTGCTAGGTCTTTCCCTTTAGGTTTTACCCCAACAATGTTTTCATTAGTTTCGCTCACTCTCGAAATCAAGCATTTTACAGCAGGTTGGAGCAGCCTGTATCTCAGCACAGGAATAAGGTAGGGAAGAATTCTAAGGCTCATTTTGACTGCCTCCAGAAGTTAGATCAGATGGCAAATTGGATTTGGTGCTAGGTCTTTCCCTTTAGGTTTTACCCCAACAATGTTTTCATTAGTTTCGCTCACTCTCGAAATCAAGCATTTTACAGCAGGTTGGAGCAGCCTGTATCTCAGCACAGGAATAAGGTAGGGAAGAATTCTAAGGCTCATTTTGACTGCCTCCAGAAGTTAGATCAGATGGCAAATTGGATTTGGTGCTAGGTCTTTCCCTTTAGGTTTTACCCCAACAATGTTTTCATTAGTTTCGCTCACTCTCGAAATCAAGCATTTTACAGCAGGTTGGAGCAGCCTGTATCTCAGCACAGGAATAAGGTAGGGAAGAATTCTAAGGCTCATTTTGACTGCCTCCAGAAGTTAGATCAGATGGCAAATTGGATTTGGTGCTAGGTCTTTCCCTTTAGGTTTTACCCCAACAATGTTTTCATTAGTTTCGCTCACTCTCGAAATCAAGCATTTTACAGCAGGTTGGAGCAGCCTGTATCTCAGCACAGGAATAAGGTAGGGAAGAATTCTAAGGATCATTTTGACTGCCTCCAGAAGTTAGATCAGATGGCAAATTGGATTTGGTGCTAGGTCTTTCCCTTTAGGTTTTACCCCAACAATGTTTTCATTAGTTTCGCTCACTCTCGAAATCAAGCATTTTACAGCAGGTTGGAGCAGCCTGTATCTCAGCACAGGAATAAGGTAGGGAAGAATTCTAAGGATCATTTTGACTGCCTCCAGAAGTTAGATCAGATGGCAAATTGGATTTGGTGCTAGGTCTTTCCCTTTAGGTTTTACCCCAACAATGTTTTCATTAGTTTCGCTCACTCTCGAAATCAAGCATTTTACAGCAGGTTGGAGCAGCCTGTATCTCAGCACAGGAATAAGGTAGGGAAGAATTCTAAGGCTCATTTTGACTGCCTCCAGAAGTTAGATCAGATGGCAAATGGGATTTGGTGCTAGGTCTTTCCCTTTAGGTTTTACCCCAACAATGTTTTCATTAGTTTCGCTCACTCTCGAAATCAAGCATTTTACAGCAGGTTGGAGCAGCCTGTATCTCAGCACAGGAATAAGGTAGGGAAGAATTCTAAGGCTCATTTTGACTGCCTCCAGAAGTTAGATCAGATGGCAAATTGGATTTGGTGCTAGGTCTTTCCCTTTAGGTTTTACCCCAACAATGTTTTCATTAGTTTCGCTCACTCTCGAAATCAAGCATTTTACAGCAGGTTGGAGCAGCCTGTATCTCAGCACAGGAATAAGGTAGGGAAGAATTCTAAGGCTCATTTTGACTGCCTCCAGAAGTTAGATCAGATGGCAAATTGGATTTGGTGCTAGGTCTTTCCCTTTAGGTTTTACCCCAACAATGTTTTCATTAGTTTCGCTCACTCTCGAAATCAAGCATTTTACAGCAGGTTGGAGCAGCCTGTATCTCAGCACAGGAATAAGGTAGGGAAGAATTCTAAGGATCATTTTGACTGCCTCCAGAAGTTAGATCAGATGGCAAATTGGATTTGGTGCTAGGTCTTTCCCTTTAGGTTTTACCCCAACAATGTTTTCATTAGTTTCGCTCACTCTCGAAATCAAGCATTTTACAGCAGGTTGGAGCAGCCTGTATCTCAGCACAGGAATAAGGTAGGGAAGAATTCTAAGGATCATTTTGACTGCCTCCAGAAGTTAGATCAGATGGCAAATTGGATTTGGTGCTAGGTCTTTCCCTTTAGGTTTTACCCCAACAATGTTTTCATTAGTTTCGCTCACTCTCGAAATCAAGCATTTTACAGCAGGTTGGAGCAGCCTGTATCTCAGCACAGGAATAAGGTAGGGAAGAATTCTAAGGCTCATTTTGACTGCCTCCAGAAGTTAGATCAGATGGCAAATGGGATTTGGTGCTAGGTCTTTCCCTTTAGGTTTTACCCCAACAATGTTTTCATTAGTTTCGCTCACTCTCGAAATCAAGCATTTTACAGCAGGTTGGAGCAGCCTGTATCTCAGCACAGGAATAAGGTAGGGAAGAATTCTAAGGATCATTTTGACTGCCTCCAGAAGTTAGATCAGATGGCAAATTGGATTTGGTGCTAGGTCTTTCCCTTTAGGTTTTACCCCAACAATGTTTTCATTAGTTTCGCTCACTCTCGAAATCAAGCATTTTACAGCAGGTTGGAGCAGCCTGTATCTCAGCACAGGAATAAGGTAGGGAAGAATTCTAAGGCTCATTTTGACTGCCTCCAGAAGTTAGATCAGATGGCAAATTGGATTTGGTGCTAGGTCTTTCCCTTTAGGTTTTACCCCAACAATGTTTTCATTAGTTTCGCTCACTCTCGAAATCAAGCATTTTACAGCAGGTTGGAGCAGCCTGTATCTCAGCACAGGAATAAGGTAGGGAAGAATTCTAAGGCTCATTTTGACTGCCTCCAGAAGTTAGATCAGATGGCAAATTGGATTTGGTGCTAGGTCTTTCCCTTTAGGTTTTACCCCAACAATGTTTTCATTAGTTTCGCTCACTCTCGAAATCAAGCATTTTACAGCAGGTTGGAGCAGCCTGTATCTCAGCACAGGAATAAGGTAGGGAAGAATTCTAAGGCTCATTTTGACTGCCTCCAGAAGTTAGATCAGATGGCAAATTGGATTTGGTGCTAGGTCTTTCCCTTTAGGTTTTACCCCAACAATGTTTTCATTAGTTTCGCTCACTCTCGAAATCAAGCATTTTACAGCAGGTTGGAGCAGCCTGTATCTCAGCACAGGAATAAGGTAGGGAAGAATTCTAAGGCTCATTTTGACTGCCTCCAGAAGTTAGATCAGATGGCAAATTGGATTTGGTGCTAGGTCTTTCCCTTTAGGTTTTACCCCAACAATGTTTTCATTAGTTTCGCTCACTCTCGAAATCAAGCATTTTACAGCAGGTTGGAGCAGCCTGTATCTCAGCACAGGAATAAGGTAGGGAAGAATTCTAAGGATCATTTTGACTGCCTCCAGAAGTTAGATCAGATGGCAAATTGGATTTGGTGCTAGGTCTTTCCCTTTAGGTTTTACCCCAACAATGTTTTCATTAGTTTCGCTCACTCTCGAAATCAAGCATTTTACAGCAGGTTGGAGCAGCCTGTATCTCAGCACAGGAATAAGGTAGGGAAGAATTCTAAGGCTCATTTTGACTGCCTCCAGAAGTTAGATCAGATGGCAAATTGGATTTGGTGCTAGGTCTTTCCCTTTAGGTTTTACCCCAACAATGTTTTCATTAGTTTCGCTCACTCTCGAAATCAAGCATTTTACAGCAGGTTGGAGCAGCCTGTATCTCAGCACAGGAATAAGGTAGGGAAGAATTCTAAGGCTCATTTTGACTGCCTCCAGAAGTTAGATCAGATGGCAAATTGGATTTGGTGCTAGGTCTTTCCCTTTAGGTTTTACCCCAACAATGTTTTCATTAGTTTCGCTCACTCTCGAAATCAAGCATTTTACAGCAGGTTGGAGCAGCCTGTATCTCAGCACAGGAATAAGGTAGGGAAGAATTCTAAGGATCATTTTGACTGCCTCCAGAAGTTAGATCAGATGGCAAATTGGATTTGGTGCTAGGTCTTTCCCTTTAGGTTTTACCCCAACAATGTTTTCATTAGTTTCGCTCACTCTCGAAATCAAGCATTTTACAGCAGGTTGGAGCAGCCTGTATCTCAGCACAGGAATAAGGTAGGGAAGAATTCTAAGGATCATTTTGACTGCCTCCAGAAGTTAGATCAGATGGCAAATTGGATTTGGTGCTAGGTCTTTCCCTTTAGGTTTTACCCCAACAATGTTTTCATTAGTTTCGCTCACTCTCGAAATCAAGCATTTTACAGCAGGTTGGAGCAGCCTGTATCTCAGCACAGGAATAAGGTAGGGAAGAATTCTAAGGATCATTTTGACTGCCTCCAGAAGTTAGATCAGATGGCAAATTGGATTTGGTGCTAGGTCTTTCCCTTTAGGTTTTACCCCAACAATGTTTTCATTAGTTTCGCTCACTCTCGAAATCAAGCATTTTACAGCAGGTTGGAGCAGCCTGTATCTCAGCACAGGAATAAGGTAGGGAAGAATTCTAAGGATCATTTTGACTGCCTCCAGAAGTTAGATCAGATGGCAAATTGGATTTGGTGCTAGGTCTTTCCCTTTAGGTTTTACCCCAACAATGTTTTCATTAGTTTCGCTCACTCTCGAAATCAAGCATTTTACAGCAGGTTGGAGCAGCCTGTATCTCAGCACAGGAATAAGGTAGGGAAGAATTCAAAGGCTCATTTTGACTGCCTCCAGAAGTTAGATCAGATGGCAAATTGGATTTGGTGCTAGGTCTTTCCCTTTAGGTTTTACCCCAACAATGTTTTCATTAGTTTCGCTCACTCTCGAAATCAAGCATTTTACAGCAGGTTGGAGCAGCCTGTATCTCAGCACAGGAATAAGGTAGGGAAGAATTCTAAGGCTCATTTTGACTGCCTCCAGAAGTTAGATCAGATGGCAAATTGGATTTGGTGCTAGGTCTTTCCCTTTAGGTTTTACCCCAACAATGTTTTCATTAGTTTCGCTCACTCTCGAAATCAAGCATTTTACAGCAGGTTGGAGCAGCCTGTATCTCAGCACAGGAATAAGGTAGGGAAGAATTCTAAGGCTCATTTTGACTGCCTCCAGAAGTTAGATCAGATGGCAAATTGGATTTGGTGCTAGGTCTTTCCCTTTAGGTTTTACCCCAACAATGTTTTCATTAGTTTCGCTCACTCTCGAAATCAAGCATTTTACAGCAGGTTGGAGCAGCCTGTATCTCAGCACAGGAATAAGGTAGGGAAGAATTCTAAGGCTCATTTTGACTGCCTCCAGAAGTTAGATCAGATGGCAAATTGGATTTGGTGCTAGGTCTTTCCCTTTAGGTTTTACCCCAACAATGTTTTCATTAGTTTCGCTCACTCTCGAAATCAAGCATTTTACAGCAGGTTGGAGCAGCCTGTATCTCAGCACAGGAATAAGGTAGGGAAGAATTCTAAGGATCATTTTGACTGCCTCCAGAAGTTAGATCAGATGGCAAATTGGATTTGGTGCTAGGTCTTTCCCTTTAGGTTTTACCCCAACAATGTTTTCATTAGTTTCGCTCACTCTCGAAATCAAGCATTTTACAGCAGGTTGGAGCAGCCTGTATCTCAGCACAGGAATAAGGTAGGGAAGAATTCTAAGGCTCATTTTGACTGCCTCCAGAAGTTAGATCAGATGGCAAATTGGATTTGGTGCTAGGTCTTTCCCTTTAGGTTTTACCCCAACAATGTTTTCATTAGTTTCGCTCACTCTCGAAATCAAGCATTTTACAGCAGGTTGGAGCAGCCTGTATCTCAGCACAGGAATAAGGTAGGGAAGAATTCTAAGGCTCATTTTGACTGCCTCCAGAAGTTAGATCAGATGGCAAATTGGATTTGGTGCTAGGTCTTTCCCTTTAGGTTTTACCCCAACAATGTTTTCATTAGTTTCGCTCACTCTCGAAATCAAGCATTTTACAGCAGGTTGGAGCAGCCTGTATCTCAGCACAGGAATAAGGTAGGGAAGAATTCTAAGGATCATTTTGACTGCCTCCAGAAGTTAGATCAGATGGCAAATTGGATTTGGTGCTAGGTCTTTCCCTTTAGGTTTTACCCCAACAATGTTTTCATTAGTTTCGCTCACTCTCGAAATCAAGCATTTTACAGCAGGTTGGAGCAGCCTGTATCTCAGCACAGGAATAAGGTAGGGAAGAATTCTAAGGCTCATTTTGACTGCCTCCAGAAGTTAGATCAGATGGCAAATTGGATTTGGTGCTAGGTCTTTCCCTTTAGGTTTTACCCCAACAATGTTTTCATTAGTTTCGCTCACTCTCGAAATCAAGCATTTTACAGCAGGTTGGAGCAGCCTGTATCTCAGCACAGGAATAAGGTAGGGAAGAATTCTAAGGCTCATTTTGACTGCCTCCAGAAGTTAGATCAGATGGCAAATTGGATTTGGTGCTAGGTCTTTCCCTTTAGGTTTTACCCCAACAATGTTTTCATTAGTTTCGCTCACTCTCGAAATCAAGCATTTTACAGCAGGTTGGAGCAGCCTGTATCTCAGCACAGGAATAAGGTAGGGAAGAATTCTAAGGCTCATTTTGACTGCCTCCAGAAGTTAGATCAGATGGCAAATTGGATTTGGTGCTAGGTCTTTCCCTTTAGGTTTTACCCCAACAATGTTTTCATTAGTTTCGCTCACTCTCGAAATCAAGCATTTTACAGCAGGTTGGAGCAGCCTGTATCTCAGCACAGGAATAAGGTAGGGAAGAATTCTAAGGCTCATTTTGACTGCCTCCAGAAGTTAGATCAGATGGCAAATTGGATTTGGTGCTAGGTCTTTCCCTTTAGGTTTTACCCCAACAATGTTTTCATTAGTTTCGCTCACTCTCGAAATCAAGCATTTTACAGCAGGTTGGAGCAGCCTGTATCTCAGCACAGGAATAAGGTAGGGAAGAATTCTAAGGATCATTTTGACTGCCTCCAGAAGTTAGATCAGATGGCAAATTGGATTTGGTGCTAGGTCTTTCCCTTTAGGTTTTACCCCAACAATGTTTTCATTAGTTTCGCTCACTCTCGAAATCAAGCATTTTACAGCAGGTTGGAGCAGCCTGTATCTCAGCACAGGAATAAGGTAGGGAAGAATTCTAAGGCTCATTTTGACTGCCTCCAGAAGTTAGATCAGATGGCAAATTGGATTTGGTGCTAGGTCTTTCCCTTTAGGTTTTACCCCAACAATGTTTTCATTAGTTTCGCTCACTCTCGAAATCAAGCATTTTACAGCAGGTTGGAGCAGCCTGTATCTCAGCACAGGAATAAGGTAGGGAAGAATTCTAAGGATCATTTTGACTGCCTCCAGAAGTTAGATCAGATGGCAAATTGGATTTGGTGCTAAGTCTTTCCCTTTAGGTTTTACCCCAACAATGTTTTCATTAGTTTCGCTCACTCTCGAAATCAAGCATTTTACAGCAGGTTGGAGCAGCCTGTATCTCAGCACAGGAATAAGGTAGGGAAGAATTCTAAGGCTCATTTTGACTGCCTCCAGAAGTTAGATCAGATGGCAAATTGGATTTGGTGCTAGGTCTTTCCCTTTAGGTTTTACCCCAACAATGTTTTCATTAGTTTCGCTCACTCTCTAAATCAAGCATTTTACAGCAGGTTGGAGCAGCCTGTATCTCAGCACAGGAATAAGGTAGGGAAGAATTCAAATGCTCATTTTGACTGCCTCCAGAAGTTAGATCAGATGGCAAATTGGATTTGGTGCTAGGTCTTTCCCTTTAGGTTTTACCCCAACAATGTTTTCATTAGTTTCGCTCACTCTCGAAATCAAGCATTTTACAGCAGGTTGGAGCAGCCTGTATCTCAGCACAGGAATAAGGTAGGGAAGAATTCAAAGGCTCATTTTGACTGCCTCCAGAAGTTAGATCAGATGGCAAATTGGATTTGGTGCTAGGTCTTTCCCTTTAGGTTTTACCCCAACAATGTTTTCATTAGTTTCGCTCACTCTCGAAATCAAGCATTTTACAGCAGGTTGGAGCAGCCTGTATCTCAGCACAGGAATAAGGTAGGGAAGAATTCTAAGGATCATTTTGACTGCCTCCAGAAGTTAGATCAGATGGCAAATTGGATTTGGTGCTAGGTCTTTCCCTTTAGGTTTTACCCCAACAATGTTTTCATTAGTTTCGCTCACTCTCGAAATCAAGCATTTTACAGCAGGTTGGAGCAGCCTGTATCTCAGCACAGGAATAAGGTAGGGAAGAATTCTAAGGCTCATTTTGACTGCCTCCAGAAGTTAGATCAGATGGCAAATTGGATTTGGTGCTAGGTCTTTCCCTTTAGGTTTTACCCCAACAATGTTTTCATTAGTTTTGCTCACTCTCGAAATCAAGCATTTTACAGCAGGTTGGAGCAGCCTGTATCTCAGCACAGGAATAAGGTAGGGAAGAATTCTAAGGCTCATTTTGACTGCCTCCAGAAGTTAGATCAGATGGCAAATTGGATTTGGTGCTAGGTCTTTCCCTTTAGGTTTTACCCCAACAATGTTTTCATTAGTTTCGCTCACTCTCGAAATCAAGCATTTTACAGCAGGTTGGAGCAGCCTGTATCTCAGCACAGGAATAAGGTAGGGAAGAATTCTAAGGCTCATTTTGACTGCCTCCAGAAGTTAGATCAGATGGCAAATTGGATTTGGTGCTAGGTCTTTCCCTTTAGGTTTTACCCCAACAATGTTTTCATTAGTTTCGCTCACTCTCGAAATCAAGCATTTTACAGCAGGTTGGAGCAGCCTGTATCTCAGCACAGGAATAAGGTAGGGAAGAATTCTAAGGCTCATTTTGACTGCCTCCAGAAGTTAGATCAGATGGCAAATTGGATTTGGTGCTAGGTCTTTCCCTTTAGGTTTTACCCCAACAATGTTTTCATTAGTTTCGCTCACTCTCGAAATCAAGCATTTTACAGCAGGTTGGAGCAGCCTGTATCTCAGCACAGGAATAAGGTAGGGAAGAATTCTAAGGCTCATTTTGACTGCCTCCAGAAGTTAGATCAGATGGCAAATTGGATTTGGTGCTAGGTCTTTCCCTTTAGGTTTTACCCCAACAATGTTTTCATTAGTTTCGCTCACTCTCGAAATCAAGCATTTTACAGCAGGTTGGAGCAGCCTGTATCTCAGCACAGGAATAAGGTAGGGAAGAATTCTAAGGATCATTTTGACTGCCTCCAGAAGTTAGATCAGATGGCAAATTGGATTTGGTGCTAGGTCTTTCCCTTTAGGTTTTACCCCAACAATGTTTTCATTAGTTTCGCTCACTCTCGAAATCAAGCATTTTACAGCAGGTTGGAGCAGCCTGTATCTCAGCACAGGAATAAGGTAGGGAAGAATTCTAAGGCTCATTTTGACTGCCTCCAGAAGTTAGATCAGATGGCAAATTGGATTTGGTGCTAGGTCTTTCCCTTTAGGTTTTACCCCAACAATGTTTTCATTAGTTTCGCTCACTCTCGAAATCAAGCATTTTACAGCAGGTTGGAGCAGCCTGTATCTCAGCACAGGAATAAGGTAGGGAAGAATTCTAAGGCTCATTTTGACTGCCTCCAGAAGTTAGATCAGATGGCAAATTGGATTTGGTGCTAGGTCTTTCCCTTTAGGTTTTACCCCAACAATGTTTTCATTAGTTTCGCTCACTCTCGAAATCAAGCATTTTACAGCAGGTTGGAGCAGCCTGTATCTCAGCACAGGAATAAGGTAGGGAAGAATTCTAAGGCTCATTTTGACTGCCTCCAGAAGTTAGATCAGATGGCAAATTGGATTTGGTGCTAGGTCTTTCCCTTTAGGTTTTACCCCAACAATGTTTTCATTAGTTTCGCTCACTCTCGAAATCAAGCATTTTACAGCAGGTTGGAGCAGCCTGTATCTCAGCACAGGAATAAGGTAGGGAAGAATTCTAAGGATCATTTTGACTGCCTCCAGAAGTTAGATCAGATGGCAAATTGGATTTGGTGCTAGGTCTTTCCCTTTAGGTTTTACCCCAACAATGTTTTCATTAGTTTCGCTCACTCTCGAAATCAAGCATTTTACAGCAGGTTGGAGCAGCCTGTATCTCAGCACAGGAATAAGGTAGGGAAGAATTCTAAGGCTCATTTTGACTGCCTCCAGAAGTTAGATCAGATGGCAAATTGGATTTGGTGCTAGGTCTTTCCCTTTAGGTTTTACCCCAACAATGTTTTTCATTAGTTTCGCTCACTCTCGAAATCAAGCATTTTACAGCAGGTTGGAGCAGCCTGTATCTCAGCACAGGAATAAGGTAGGGAAGAATTCTAAGGATCATTTTGACTGCCTCCAGAAGTTAGATCAGATGGCAAATTGGATTTGGTGCTAGGTCTTTCCCTTTAGGTTTTACCCCAACAATGTTTTCATTAGTTTCGCTCACTCTCGAAATCAAGCATTTTACAGCAGGTTGGAGCAGCCTGTATCTCAGCACAGGAATAAGGTAGGGAAGAATTCTAAGGTTCATTTTGACTGCCTCCAGAAGTTAGATCAGATGGCAAATTGGATTTGGTGCTAGGTCTTTCCCTTTAGGTTTTACCCCAACAATGTTTTCATTAGTTTCGCTCACTCTCGAAATCAAGCATTTTACAGCAGGTTGGAGCAGCCTGTATCTCAGCACAGGAATAAGGTAGGGAAGAATTCTAAGGCTCATTTTGACTGCCTCCAGAAGTTAGATCAGATGGCAAATTGGATTTGGTGCTAGGTCTTTCCCTTTAGGTTTTACCCCAACAATGTTTTCATTAGTTTCGCTCACTCTCGAAATCAAGCATTTTACAGCAGGTTGGAGCAGCCTGTATCTCAGCACAGGAATAAGGTAGGGAAGAATTCTAAGGCTCATTTTGACTGCCTCCAGAAGTTAGATCAGATGGCAAATTGGATTTGGTGCTAGGTCTTTCCCTTTAGGTTTTACCCCAACAATGTTTTCATTAGTTTCGCTCACTCTCGAATCAAGCATTTTACAGCAGGTTGGAGCAGCCTGTATCTCAGCACAGGAATAAGGTAGGGAAGAATTCTAAGGCTCATTTTGACTGCCTCCAGAAGTTAGATCAGATGGCAAATTGGATTTGGTGCTAGGTCTTTCCCTTTAGGTTTTACCCCAACAATGTTTTCATTAGTTTCGCTCACTCTCGAAATCAAGCATTTTACAGCAGGTTGGAGCAGCCTGTATCTCAGCACAGGAATAAGGTAGGGAAGAATTCTAAGGCTCATTTTGACTGCCTCCAGAAGTTAGATCAGATGGCAAATTGGATTTGGTGCTAGGTCTTTCCCTTTAGGTTTTACCCCAACAATGTTTTCATTAGTTTCGCTCACTCTCTAAATCAAGCATTTTACAGCAGGTTGGAGCAGCCTGTATCTCAGCCACAGGAATAAGGTAGGGAAGAATTCTAAGGATCATTTTGACTGCCTCCAGAAGTTAGATCAGATGGCAAATTGGATTTGGTGCTAGGTCTTTCCCTTTAGGTTTTACCCCAACAATGTTTTCATTAGTTTCGCTCACTCTCGAAATCAAGCATTTTACAGCAGGTTGGAGCAGCCTGTATCTCAGCACAGGAATAAGGTAGGGAAGAATTCAAAGGATCATTTTGACTGCCTCCAGAAGTTAGATCAGATGGCAAATTGGATTTGGTGCTAGGTCTTTCCCTTTAGGTTTTACCCCAACAATGTTTTCATTAGTTTCGCTCACTCTCGAAATCAAGCATTTTACAGCAGGTTGGAGCAGCCTGTATCTCAGCACAGGAATAAGGTAGGGAAGAAATTCTAAGGATCATTTTGACTGCCTCCAGAAGTTAGATCAGATGGCAAATTGGATTTGGTGCTAGGTCTTTCCCTTTAGGTTTTACCCCAACAATGTTTTCATTAGTTTCGCTCACTCTCGAAATCAAGCATTTTACAGCAGGTTGGAGCAGCCTGTATCTCAGCACAGGAATAAGGTAGGGAAGAATTCTAAGGATCATTTTGACTGCCTCCAGAAGTTAGATCAGATGGCAAATTGGATTTGGTGCTAGGTCTTTCCCTTTAGGTTTTACCCCAACAATGTTTTCATTAGTTTCGCTCACTCTCGAAATCAAGCATTTTTACAGCAGGTTGGAGCAGCCTGTATCTCAGCACAGGAATAAGGTAGGGAAGAATTCTAAGGCTCATTTTGACTGCCTCCAGAAGTTAGATCACATGGCAAATTGGATTTGGTGCTAGGTCTTTCCCTTTAGGTTTTACCCCAACAATGTTTTCATTAGTTTCGCTCACTCTCGAAATCAAGCATTTTACAGCAGGTTGGAGCAGCCTGTATCTCAGCACAGGAATAAGGGTAGGGAAGAATTCTAAGGGCTCATTTTGACTGCCTCCAGAAGTTAGATCAGATGGCAAATTGGATTTGGTGCTAGGTCTTTCCCTTTAGGTTTTACCCCAACAATGTTTTCATTAGTTTCGCTCACTCTCGAAATCAAGCATTTTACAGCAGGTTGGAGCAGCCTGTATCTCAGCACAGGAATAAGGTAGGGAAGAATTCTAAGGCTCATTTTGACTGCCTCCAGAAGTTAGATCAGATGGCAAATTGGATTTGGTGCTAGGTCTTTCCCTTTAGGTTTTACCCCAACAATGTTTTCATTAGTTTCGCTCACTCTCGAAATCAAGCATTTTACAGCAGGTTGGAGCAGCCTGTATCTCAGCACAGGAATAAGGTAGGGAAGAATTCTAAGGCTCATTTTGACTGCCTCCAGAAGTTAGATCAGATGGCAAATTGGATTTGGTGCTAGGTCTTTCCCTTTAGGTTTTACCCCAACAATGTTTTCATTAGTTTCGCTCACTCTCGAAATCAAGCATTTTACAGCAGGTTGGAGCAGCCTGTATCTCAGCACAGGAATAAGGTAGGGAAGAATTCTAAGGCTCATTTTGACTGCCTCCAGAAGTTAGATCAGATGGCAAATTGGATTTGGTGCTAGGTCTTTCCCTTTAGGTTTTACCCCAACAATGTTTTCATTAGTTTCGCTCACTCTCGAAATCAAGCATTTTACAGCAGGTTGGAGCAGCCTGTATCTCAGCACAGGAATAAGGTAGGGAAGAATTCTAAGGCTCATTTTGACTGCCTCCAGAAGTTAGATCAGATGGCAAATTGGATTTGGTGCTAGGTCTTTCCCTTTAGGTTTTACCCCAACAATGTTTTCATTAGTTTCGCTCACTCTCGAAATCAAGCATTTTACAGCAGGTTGGAGCAGCCTGTATCTCAGCACAGGAATACAGGTAGGGAAGAATTCTAAGGCTCATTTTGACTGCCTCCAGAAGTTAGATCAGATGGCAAATTGGATTTGGTGCTAGGTCTTTCCCTTTAGGTTTTACCCCAACAATGTTTTCATTAGTTTTCGCTCACTCTCTAAATCAAGCATTTTACAGCAGGTTGGAGCAGCCTGTATCTCAGCACAGGAATAAGGTAGGGAAGAATTCTAAGGATCATTTTGACTGCCTCCAGAAGTTAGATCAGATGGCAAATTGGATTTGGTGCTAGGTCTTTCCCTTTAGGTTTTACCCCAACAATGTTTTCATTAGTTTCGCTCACTCTCGAAATCAAGCATTTTACAGCAGGTTGGAGCAGCCTGTATCTCAGCACAGGAATAAGGTAGGGAAGAATTCAAAGGCTCATTTTGACTGCCTCCAGAAGTTAGATCAGATGGCAAATTGGATTTGGTGCTAGGTCTTTCCCTTTAGGTTTTACCCCAACGATGTTTTCATTAGTTTCGCTCACTCTCGAAATCAAGCATTTTACAGCAGGTTGGAGCAGCCTGTATCTCAGCACAGGAATAAGGTAGGGAAGAATTCTAAGGATCATTTTGACTGCCTCCAGAAGTTAGATCAGATGGCAAATTGGATTTGGTGCTAGGTCTTTCCCTTTAGGTTTTACCCCAACAATGTTTTCATTAGTTTCGCTCACTCTCGAAATCAAGCATTTTACAGCAGGTTGGAGCAGCCTGTATCTCAGCACAGGAATAAGGTAGGGAAGAATTCTAAGGCTCATTTTGACTGCCTCCAGAAGTTAGATCAGATGGCAAATTGGATTTTGGTGCTAGGTCTTTCCCTTTAGGTTTTACCCCAACAATGTTTTCATTAGTTTCGCTCACTCTCGAAATCAAGCATTTTACAGCAGGTTGGAGCAGCCTGTATCTCAGCACAGGAATAAGGTAGGGAAGAATTCTAAGGCTCATTTTGACTGCCTCCAGAAGTTAGATCAGATGGCAAATTGGATTTGGTGCTAGGTCTTTCCCTTTAGGTTTTACCCCAACAATGTTTTCATTAGTTTCGCTCACTCTCGAAATCAAGCATTTTACAGCAGGTTGGAGCAGCCTGTATCTCAGCACAGGAATAAGGTAGGGAAGAATTCTAAGGCTCATTTTGACTGCCTCCAGAAGTTAGATCAGATGGCAAATTGGATTTGGTGCTAGGTCTTTCCCTTTAGGTTTTACCCCAACAATGTTTTCATTAGTTTCGCTCACTCTCGAAATCAAGCATTTTACAGCAGGTTGGAGCAGCCTGTATCTCAGCACAGGAATAAGGTAGGGAAGAATTCTAAGGCTCATTTTGACTGCCTCCAGAAGTTAGATCAGATGGCAAATTGGATTTGGTGCTAGGTCTTTCCCTTTAGGTTTTACCCCAACAATGTTTTCATTAGTTTCGCTCACTCTCGAAATCAAGCATTTTACAGCAGGTTGGAGCAGCCTGTATCTCAGCACAGGAATAAGGTAGGGAAGAATTCTAAGGCTCATTTTGACTGCCTCCAGAAGTTAGATCAGACGGCAAATTGGATTTGGTGCTAGGTCTTTCCCTTTAGGTTTTACCCCAACAATGTTTTCATTAGTTTCGCTCACTCTCGAAATCAAGCATTTTACAGCAGGTTGGAGCAGCCTGTATCTCAGCACAGGAATAAGGTAGGGAAGAATTCTAAGGCTCATTTTGACTGCCTCCAGAAGTTAGATCAGATGGCAAATTGGATTTTGGTGCTAGGTCTTTCCCTTTAGGTTTTACCCCAACAATGTTTTCA
>NW_027144647.1:0-34461 GCF_026170545.1 Melanerpes formicivorus | reverse complement strand
GACTGGGGCCGAGGGTGTGGGTGGGGCTGGGGCCAAGTCTGGGGCAGGGCTGGGGTAAGTCTGGGGCTGGGTACCAGGGCAGGGCTGGGGCTGGGCTGGGGCTGGGGATGGGCTGGGTACCAGGGATGGGGATGGGGCAGGGCTGGGCCTGGGCTGGGGCCGGGACTGGGCTGGGGTAGAGCTGGGGCAGGGAAGGGGCTGGGGAAAGGGCTGGGGCTGGGCTGTGGCTGGGGCAGGGCTGGGGCTGCGCTGGAACCAAGTCTAGGGCAGGGCTGGGGCTGGGCTGTGGCTGGGGCTGGGGCTGGGCTGTGGCAGGGGCAGGGCTGGGGCTGGGCTGGGGCAGGGTTGGGTCTGCGCTGGAACCAAGTCTAGGGCAGGGCTGGGGCTGGATTGGGGCCGGCGCCGGGGCCGGGGCTGGGGCTGGGGCGGGGGAGGGCTGGGGGCAGGGATGGGAGTGGGGCTGGGCAGGGTCCGGGACTGGGGCCGGGGCTGTGGCAGGACTGGGGCTTGGACAGGGCTGGGGCCGGGGCTGGGGTCGGGGCTAATACCAGGGCTGGGACTGAGGTTGGTGCCAGGGCTGGGGCTGGGACTGGACTGGGGCCGAGGGTGTGGGTGGGGCTGGGGCCAAGTCTGGGGCAGGGCTGGGGTAAGTCTGGGGCTGGGTACCAGGGCAGGGCTGGGGCTGGGCTGGGGCTGGGGATGGGCTGGGGGCAGGGATGGGGATGGGGCAGGGATGGGCCTGGGCTGGGGCCGGGACTGGGCTGGGGTAGAGCTGGGGCAGGGAAGGGGCTGGGGAAAGGGCTGGGGCTGGGCTGTGGCTGGGGCTGGGGCTGGGCTGTGGCAGGGGCAGGGCTGGGGCTGGGCTGGGGCAGGGTTGGGGCTGCGCTGGAACCAAGTCTAGGGCAGGGCTGGGGCTGGATTGGGGCCGGCGCCGGGGCCGGGGCTGGGGCTGGGGCGGGGGAGGGCTGGGGGCAGGGATGGGAGTGGGGCTGGGCAGGGGCCGGGACTGGGGCCGGGGCTGTGGCAGGACTGGGGCTTGGACAGGGCTGGGGCCGGGGCTGGGGTCGGGGCTAATATCAGGGCTGGGACTGAGGTTGGGGCCGGGGCTGGGGCTGGGACTGGGCTGGGGCCGAGGGTGTGGGTGGGGCTGGGGCCAAGTCTGGGGCAGGGCTGGGGTAAGTCTGGGGCTGGGTACCAGGGCAGGGCTGGGGCTGGGCTGGGGCTGGGGATGGGCTGGGGGGCAGGGATGGGGATGGGGCAGGGCTGGGCCTGGGCTGGGGCCGGGACTGGGCTGGGGTAGAGCTGGGGCAGGGAAGGGGCTGGGGAAAGGGCTGGGGCTGGGCTGTGGCTGGGGCAGGGCTGGGGCTGCGCTGGAACCAAGTCTAGGGCAGGGCTGGGGCTGGGCTGTGGCTGGGGCTGGGGCTGGGCTGTGGCAGGGGCAGGGCTGGGGCTGGGCTGGGGCAGGGTTGGGGCTGCGCTGGAACCAAGTCTAGGGCAGGGCTGGGGCTGGATTGGGGTCGGCGCCGGGGCCGGGGCTGGGGCTGGGGCTGGGGCAGGGCTGGGGGCAGGGATGGGAGTGGGGCTGGGCAGGGGCCTGGGCTGGGGCCAGGGCTAGGGCAGGACTAGGGCTGGGACAGGGCTGGGGCAGGGTTGGGGCTGGTGCTGGGGCAGGGCTGGTGCAGGGCTGGGTGTGGGCTTGGGCTGGTGCTGGGGTCAGGGCTGGGGCTGGCTGGTGGCTAGGGCTGGGCTGGGTGGTGGCTGGGGCTGGGGCCGGGCTGGGGCCAGGTCTGGGGCTGGGGCTGGGGCCAGGGCTGGGGCTGTGCGGTGGCTGGGCCGGGGCTGGGGCAGGGCTGGTGCTGGGGATGGGCTGGGGCCGAGGGTGGGGCTGGGCTGGGGTCTGGGCTGGGGCAGGGCAGGGCTGGGCCCGAGGCTGGGGCAGGGCTGGAGTAGGGCTGGGGCTGGGGCTGGGCTGCGGGCAGGGTTGGGCTAGGGGCTGGAGGCTGGGCTGGGGCTGAGGCAGGGCTGGGGCAGGGCTGGGGCTGGGCTGGGTGGTGGCTGGGGCTGGGGCTGGGCTGGGGCCGAGGGTGGTGCTGGGCTGGGAGTGGAGCTGGGCAGGGGCCGGGGCCGGGGCCGGGGCTGGGGCAGGACTGGGGCTGGGGCTGGGGCAGGGCTGGGGGCACGGATGGGAGTGGGGCTGGGCAGGGGCCGGGGCTGGGGCTGGGGCTGGTGCTGGGGCTGGTCTGGGGCAGGGCTGGGGCTGGGTCTGAGGCCAGGGCAGGGGCTGGGGCCAGGGCTGGGGCTGGGCGGTGGCTGGGGCTGGGCTGGGGTCTGGGCTGGGCCTGGGGCAGGGCTGGGGTAGGGCTGAAGTTGGGGCTGGGGCCGGGGCTGGGGCAGGACAAGGCTGGATGCTGGGCCTTGGGCTGGTGCTGGGTTGGGGCAGGGCTGGGGCCCGGGCTGGAACCAAGTCTATGGCTGGGCTGGGGCTGGGGCTGGGGCCGGGGCTGAGGCAGGACTGGGGCTGAGGCAGGGCTGGGGCTGAGGCAGGGCTGGGGCAGGGCTGGGGCTGCGGCAGGGCTGGGGCCAGGGCTGGGCTGGGGCAGGGCTGGGGCTGGGGCTGGGCTGGGGCTGGGTCCAGTGCTGGGGCTGGGGCTGGGCTGAGGCTGGGCCGGGGCAGGGCTGGGGCTGGGGCTGGGCTGAGGGCAGGGTTGGGCTAGGGGCTGGAGGCTGGGCTGGGGCTGAGGCAGGGCTGGGGCAGGGCTGGGGCTGCAGCAGTGCTGGGGCCGGGTCTGAGGCTGGGCTAGGATCTGGGCTGGGCCTGGGACAGGGCTGGGCCCGAGGCTGGGGCAGAGCTGGGGCTGGGCTTGGGCAGGGCTGGGTTACGGCTGTGGCTGTGCAGGGCTGGGCTAGGGCTGGGCCGGGGCCGGGGCTGGGGCCGTGGGCCGGGCTGGGCTGGGGTCTGGGCTGGGCCTGGGGCAGGGCTGGGCCCAAGGCTGGGGTCCAGGGCTGGAGCTGCGCTGTGGCTGGGGCTGGGCTGGGGCAGGGGTGGGGCTGGGCGGTGGCTGGGGCTGGGCTGGGGCTGGGTTAGGGCTGGGGCTGTGTCCAGGGCAGGGGCTGGGGCTGGGGCTGGGGCTGGGCTGGGGCTGGGCTGGGGCCAGGGCAGGGGCTGGGCTGGGGCTGGGCTGGGGCTGGGGCTGGGGCCAGGGCAGGGGCTGGGCTGGGGCTGGGGCTGGGCTGGGGCTTGGCTGGGGCTGGGGCTGTGGCAGGACTGGGTCTGGGACAGGGCTGGGGCCGGGGCTGGGCTCGGGGCTAGAAGCAGGCCTGGGACTGAGGTTGGGGCCGGGGCTGGAGCTGGGGCCGGGGCTGGGGTCGGGGCTAGAAGCAGGGCTGGGACTGAGGTTGGGGCCGGGGCTGGGGCTGGGACTGGGCTGGCGCCGAGGGTGTGGGTAGGGCTGGGGCCGGGTCTGGGGCAGGGCTGGGGCCAGGCTGGGGCTGGTGCTGGGATGAAGGCAGGGCTGGGGCAGGGCTGGGGCTGGGGCTGGGCTGGGGATGAGGGTGGGGCTGGTGTGGGGTCTGGGCTGGGCCTGGGGCAGGGCTGGACCCGAGACTGGGGCAGGGCTGGGGTGGGGCTGGGGCTGGGTCTGGGCTGGGGGCAGGGATGGGGATGGGGCTGAGCTGGACTGGGGGAACGGATGGGGCGGGGGCTGGGGCAGGCCTGGGGGTGGGGCTGTGGCTGGGGCTGGGTTAGGGCTGGGGCTGGGTCCAGGGCAGGGGCTGGGCTGGGGCTGGTGCTGGGGCTGGGCTGGGGCTGGGCTGGGGCAGGGCTGGGGCTGGGCTGAGGGCAGGGCTGGAACCAAGTCTAGGGCAGGGCTGGGGCTGGGTTGGGGCCGGCGCTGAAGCAGGACTGGGCTGGAGGCTGGGCCTTGGGCTGGGGCTGGGTTGGTGGCAGGGCTGGGTCTAGGCCCGGGGCTGGGGCAGGATTTTGGGCCGGAACAGGGCTGGGGCCGGGTCTGGGGCTGGGTCTGGGGCTGGGGCAGGGCTGGGGGCAGGGATGGGAGTGGGGCTGGGCAGGGGCCGGGGCTGGGGCCAGGGCTGGGGCAGCACTGGGGCTGGGTCAGGGCTGGGGCTGGGGACTTGGCTGCAGCTGGGGCTGGGTCCAGGGCTGGGGCTGGGCTGGGGCTGGGCTGGGACTGGTGCTGGGGCCAGGGCTGGGGCTGGGTGGAGGCGGGGGCTGGGCTGGGTGGTGGCTGGGGCTGGGGCAGGGCTGGGGCCAAGGGTGGGGCTGGGCTGGGAGTGGAGCTGGGCAGGGGCCGGGGCTGGGGCGGGGGCTGGGGCAGGACTGGGGCTGGGGCTGGGGCAGGGCTGGGGGCACGGATGGGAGTGGGGCTGGGCAGGGGCCGGGGCTGGGGCCGGGGCTGGGGCAGGACTGGGGCAGGACAAGGCTGGAGGCTGGGCCTTGGGCTGGTGCTGGGTTGGGGCAGGGCTGGGGCCCAGGTTGGAACCAAGTCTATGTCTGGGCTGGGGCTGGGGCTGGGGCCAGGGCTGAGGCAGGACTGGGGCTGGGGCAGGGCTGGGGCCGGGGCTGGGGCTGAGGAAGGACTGGGGCAGGGCTGGGGCTGCGGCAGGGCTGGGGCCAGGGCTGGGCTGGCGCAGGGCTGGGGCTGGGTCCAGTGCTGGGGCTGGGCTGGGGCTGAGGCTGGGCCGGGGCAGCGCTGGGGCTGGGGCTGGGCTGAGGGCAGGGTTGGGCTAGGGACTGGAGGCTGGGCTGGGGCTGAGGCAGGGCTGGGGCAGGGCTGGGGCTGCGGCAGGGCTGGGGCCGGGGCTCAGGCTGGGCTAGGATCTGGGCTGGGCCTGGGACAGGGCTGGGCCCGAGGCTGGGGCAGGGCTGGGGCTGGGCTGGGTCTGGGCTGGGCTAGGGCTGCGAGTGGGGCGGAGGGTGGGGCTGGGCTGGGGTCTGGGCTGGGCCTGGGGCAGGGCTGGGGTAGGGCTGAAGTCGGGGCTGGGGCCGGGGCTGGGGCAGGACAAGGCTGGAGGCTGGGCCTTGGGCTGGTGCTGGGTTGGGGCAGGGCTGGGGCCCGGGCTGGAACCAAGTCTATGGCTGGGCTGGGGCCGGGTCTGAGGCTGGGCTAGGATCTGGGCTGGGCCTGGTACAGGGCTGGGCCCGAGGGTGGGGCAGGGCTGGGGCTGGGCTGGGGGCAGGGCTGGGGCTGGGGTGGGAACCAAGTCAATGGCTGGGCTGGGGCTGGGGCTGGGGCCAGGGCTGGGGCAGGACTGGGGCTGGGGCCAGGGCTGGGGCCAGGGCTGGCGCTGGGGCTGGGGCCGGGGCAGGGGCAGGACTAAGGCTGGGGCTGGGCTGGGGCCGGGGCTGGGGCTGGGACTGGGCCGGGGGCCGAGGGTGTGGGTAGGGCTGGGGCCGGGTCTGGGGCAGGGCTGGGGCCAGGCTGGGGCTGGTGCTGGGATGAAGGCAGGGCTGGGGCAGGGCTGGGGCTGGGGCTGGGCTGGGGATGAGGGTTGGGCTGGGCTGGGGTCTGGGCTGGGCCTGGGGCAGGGCTGGGGGCAGGGATGGGGATGGGGCTGGGCTGGACTGGGGGCAGGGATGGGGATGGGGCTGGGCTGGACTGGGGAACGGATGGGGCTGGGGCTGGGGCTGGGGCAGGCCTGGGGGTGGGGCTGTGGCTGTGGCTGGGTTAGGGCTGGGGCTGGGTCCAGGGCAGGGGCTGGGCTGGGGCTGGGGCTGGGGCTGGTGCTGGGGCTGGGCTGGGGCAGGGCTGGGGCTGGGCTGGGGCTGGTGCTAGGGGCAGGGCTGGGGCTGGGTGGTGGCTGGGGCTGGGCTGGGGCAGGGCTGGGGATGACGTTTGGGTAAGTCTGGGGCTGGGTCCAGGGCAGGGCTGGGGCTGGGCTGGGGATGGGCTGGGGGCAGGGATGGGGATGGGGCAGGGCTGGGCCTGGGCTGGGACCGGGACTGGGCTGGGGTAGAGCTGGGGCAGGGAAGGGGCTAGGGACAGGGCTGGGGCTGGGCTGTGGCTGTGGCTGGGCTGTGGCAGGGCTGGGGCTGGGCTGAGGGCAGGGCTGGAACCAAGTCTAGGGCAGGGCTGGGGCTGGGTTGGGTGCGGCGCTGAAGCAGGACTGGGCTGGAGGCTGGGCCTTGGGCTGGGGCTGGGTTGGTGGCAGGGCTGGGTCTGGGGCCGGGGCTGGGGCAGGGTTTTGGGCTGGAACAGGGCTGGGGCCGGGGCTGGGGCTGGGGCTGGGGCTGGGGCAGGGCTGGGGGCAGGGATGGGAGTGGGGCTGGGCAGGGGCCGGGGCTGGGGCGAGGGCTGGTGCAGGACTGGGGCTGGGACAGGGCTGGGGCTGGGGACTTGGCTGCGGCTGGGGCTTGGTCCAGGGCTGGGGCTGGGCTGGGGCTGGGTCCAGGGCTGGGGCTGGGCGGGGGCTGGGCTAGGATCTGGGCTGGGCCTGGGACAGGGCTGGGCCCAAGGCTGGGGCCCAGGGCTGGAGCTGCGCTGGGGCTGGGGCTGGGCTGGGGCAGGGGTGTGGCCGGGTCTGAGGCTGGGCTAGGATCTGGGCTAGGCCTGGGACAGGGCTGGGCCCGAGGCTGGGGTCCAGGGCTGGAGCTGCGCTGGGGCTGGGGCTGGGCTGGGGCAGGGGTGGGGCCGGGTCTGAGGCTGGGCTAGGATCTGGGCTGGGCCTGGGACAGGGCTGGGCCCGAGGCTGGGGCAGGGCTGGGGCTGGGTCTGGGCTGGGCTAGGGCTGCGAGTGGGGCGGAAGGTGGGGCTGGGCTGGGGTCTGGGCTGGGCCTGGGGCAGGGCTGGGGTAGGGCTGAAGTCGGGGCTGGGGCCGGGGCTGGGGCAGGACAAGGCTGGAGGCTGGGCCTTGGGCTGGTGCTGGGTTGGGTTAGGGCTGGGGCCCGGGCTGGAACCAAGTCTATGGCTGGGGCTGGGGCTGGGGCCAGGGCTGAGGCAGGACTGGGGCTGGGACAGGGCTGGGGCCAGGGCTGGCGCTGGGGCTGGGGCAGGGGCAGGGCTGGGGGCAGGGGTGGGAGTGGGGCTGGGCAGGGGCCGGGGCTGGGGCCGGGGCAGGGGCAGGACTGGGGCTGGGGCTGGGCTGGGGCCGGGGCTGGGGCCGGGGCAGGGGCAGGACTGGGGCTGGGACTGGGCTGGGGCCGAGGGTGTGGGTGGGGCTGGGGCCGGGTCTGGGGCAGGGCTGGGGCCAGGCTGGGGCTGGTGCTGGGATGAAGGCAGGGCTGGGGCAGGGCTGGGGCTGGGGCTGGGCTGGGGATGAGGGTGGGGCTGGTGTGGGGTCTGGGCTGGGCCTGGGGCAGGGCTGGACCCGAGGCTGGGGCAGGGCTGGGGTAGGGCTGGGGCTGGGGCTGGGCTGGGGGCAGGGATGGGGATGAGGCTGGGCTGGACTGGGGGAACGGATAAGGCTGGGGCTGGGGCTGGGGCAGGCCTGGTGGTGGGGCTGTGGCTGGGGCTGGGTTAGGGCTGGGGCTGGGTCCAGGGCAGGGGCTGGGCTGGGGCTGGTGCTGGGGCTGGGCTGGGGCAGGGCTGGGTCTGGGGCCGGGGCTGGGGCAGGGTTTTGGGCTGGAACAGGGCTGGGGCCGGGGCTGGGGCTGGGGCTGGGGCTGGGGCAGGGCTGGGGGCAGGGATGGGAGTGGGGCTGGGCAGGGGCCGGGGCTGGGGCCAGGGCTGGGGCAGGACTGGGGCTGGGACAGGGCTGGAGCTGGGGACTTGGCTGCGGCTGGGGCTTGGTCCAGGGCTGGGGCTGGGCTGGGGCTGGGTCCAGGGCTGGGGCTGGGCTGGGGCTGGGCTGGGGCTGGTGCTGGGGCCAGGGCTGGGGCTGGGTGGAGGCGGGGGCTGGGCTGGGTGGTGGCTGGGGCTGGGGCTGGGCTGGGGCCGAGGGTGGGGCTGGGCTGGGAGTGGAGCTGGGCAGGGGCCAGGGATGGGGCCGGGGCTGGGGCAGGACTGGGGCTGGGGCTGGGGCAGGGCTGGGGGCACGGATGGGAGTGGGGCTGGGCAGGGGCCGGGGCTGGGGCCGGAGCTGGGGCAGGACTGGGGCAGGACAAGGCTGGAGGCTGGGCCTTGGGCTGGTGCTGGGTTGGGGCAGGGCTGGGGCCCGGGCTGGAACCAAGTCTATGGCTGGGCTGGGGCTGGGGCTGGGGCCGGGGCTGAGGCAGGACTGGGGCTGGGGCAGGGCTGGGGCCGGGGCTGGGGCTGAGGCAGGGCTGGGGCCGGGGCTGGGGCAGGACAAGGCTGGAGGCTGGGCCTTGGGCTGGTGCTGGGTTGGGGCAGGGCTGGGGCCCAGGCTGGAACCAAGTCTATGGCTGCGCTGGGGCCGGGTCTGAGGCTGGGCTAGGATCTGGGCTGGGCCTGGGACAGGATGGGCCCGAGGCTGGGGCAGGGCTGGGGCTGGGCTGGGGGCAGGGCTGGGGCTGGGGTGGGAACCAAGTCAATGGCTGGGCTGGGGCTGGGGCTGGGGCTGGGGCTGGGGCCAGGGCTGGGGCAGGACTGGGGCTGGGACAGGGCTGGGGCCAGGGCTGGCGCTGGGGCAGGGGCAGGGCTGGGGGCAGGGGTGGGAGTGGGGCTGGGCTGGGGCCGGGGCAGGGGCAGGACTGGGGCTGGGGCTGGGCTGGGGCCGGGGCTGGGGTCGGGGCTAGGAGCAGGGCTGGGACTGAGGTTGGGGCCGGGGCTGGGGCTGGGACTGGGCTGGGGCCGAGGGTGTGGGTAGGGCTGGGGCCGGGTCTGGGGCAGGGCTGGGGCCAGGCTGGGACTGGTGCTGGGATGAAGGCTGGGCTGGGGCAGGGCTGGGGCTGGGGCTGGGCTGGGGATGAGGGTGGGGCTGGGCTGGGGTCTGGGCTGGGCCTGGGGCAGGGCTGGACCCGAGGCTGGGGCAGGGCTGGGGTAGGGCTGGGGCTGGGTCTGGGCTGGGGGCAGGGATGGGGATGGGGATGGGCTGGACTGGGGGAACGGATGGGGCTGGGGCTGGGGCTGGGGCAGGCCTTGGGGTGGGGCTGTGGCTGGGGCTGGGTTAGGGCTGGGGCTGGGTCCAGGGCAGGGGCTGGGCTGGGGCTGGTGCTGGGGCTGGGCTGGGGCAGGGCTGGGGCTGGGTGGTGGCTGGGGCTGGGCTGGGGCAGGGATGGGGATGGGGCAGGGCTGGGCCTGGGCTGGGACCGGGACTGGGCTGGGGTAGAGCTGGGGCAGGGAAGGGGCTGGGGACAGGGCTGGGGCTGGGCTGTGGCTGGGGCTGGGCTGGGGCAGGGCTGGGGCTGGGCTGAGGGCAGGGCTGGAACCAAGTCTAGGGCAGGGCTGGGGCTGGGTTGGGGCCGGCGCTGAAGCAGGACTGGGCTGGAGGCTGGGCCTTGGGCTGGGTCTGGGTTGGTGGCAGGGCTGGGTCTGGGGCCGGGGCTGGGGCAGGGTTTTGGGCTGGGGCAGGGCTGGGGCTGGGGATGGGCTGGGGCCGAGGGTGGGGCTGGGCTGGGGTCTGGGCTGGGGCAGGGCAGGGCTGGGCCCGGGGCTGGGGCAGGGCTGGAGTAGGGCTGTGGCTGGGGCTGGGCTGAGGGAAGAGTTGGGCTATGGGCTGGAGGCTGGGCTGGAGGCTGGGCTGGGGCTGAGGCAGGGCTGGGGCAGGGCTGGGGCTGGGGCAGGGCTGGGGCCGAGGTTGGTGCTGGGCTGGGAGTGGAGCTGGGCAGGGGCCGGGGCCGGGGCCGGGGCTGGGGCAGGACTGGGGCTGGGGCTGGGGCATGGCTGGGGGCACGGATGGGAGTGGGGCTGGGCAGGGGCCGGGGCTGGGGCTGGGGCTGGTGCTGGGGCTGGGCTGGGGCAGGGCTGGGGCTGGGCTGGGGCTGGTGCAGGGCTGGGGCTGGTGCTGGGACCAGGGCTGGGGCTGGGTGGAGGCGGGGGCTGGGCTGGGTGGTGGTGGGGCTGGGGCTGGGCTGGGGCCAAGGGTGGGGCTGGGCTGGGAGTGGAGCTGGGCAGGGGCCGGGGCTGGGGCCGGGGCTGGGGCTGGGTGGGGGCGGGGGCTGGGCTGGGTGGTGGCTGGGGCTGGGGCTGGGCTGGGGCCGAGGGTGGGGCTGGGCTGGGAGTGGAGCTGGGCAGGGGCCGGGGCTGGGGCCGGGGCTGGGGCAGGACTATGGCAGGACAAGGCTGGAGGCTGGGCCTTGGGCTGGTGCTGGGTTGGGGCAGGGCTGGGGCCCGGGCTGGAACCAAGTCTATGGCTGGGCTGTGGCTGGGGCTGGGGCCGGGGCTGAGGCAGGACTGGGGCTGGGGCAGGGCTGGGGCCGGGGCTGGGGCTGAGGCAGGACTGGGGCAGGGCTAGGGCTGCGGCAGGGCTGGGTCCAGGGCTGGGCTGGGGCAGGGCTGGGGCTGGGGCTGGGCTGGGGCTGGGTCCAGTGCTGGGGCTGGGCTGGGGCTGAGGCTGGGCCGGGGCAGGGCTGGGGCTGGGGCTGGGCTGAGGGCAGGGTTGGGCTAGGGGCTGGAGGCTGGGCTGGGGCTGAGGCAGGGCTGCGGCAGGGCTGGGGCTGGGCTGGGTGGTGGCTGGGGCTGGGGCTGGGCTGGGGCCGAGGGTGGGGCTGGTCTGGGAGTGGAGCTGGGCAGGGGCCGGGGCTGGGGCTGGGACTGGGGCAGGGCTGGGGGCAGGGATGGGAGTGGGGCTGGGCAGGGGCCGCGGCTGGGGCTGGTGCTGGGGCTGGGCTGGGGCAGGGGCTGAGGCCAGGGCAGGGGCTGGGGCCAGGGCTGGGGCTGTGCAGTGGCTGGGGCTGGGCTGGGGCAGGGCTGGGGCTGGGGCTGGGCTGGGGCCGAGTGTGGGGCTGGGCTGGGGTCTGGGCTGGGGCAGGGCAGGGCAGGGCTGGGCCCGGGGCTGGGGCAGGGCTGGAGTAGGGCTGGGGCTGGGGCTGGGCTGAGGGAAGAGTTGGGCTATGGGGTGGAGGCTGGGCTGGGGCTGAGGCAGGGCTGGGGCAGGGCTGGGGCTGGGGCAGGGGCAGGGCTGGGGCCGAGGGTGGGGCTGGGCTGGGAGTGGAGCTGGGCAGGGGCCGGGGCCGGGGCCGGCGCTGGGGCAGGACTGGGGCTGGGGCTGGGGCAGGGCTGAGGGCACGGATGGGAGTGGAGCTGGGCAGGGGCCGGGGCTGGGGCTGGGGCTGGTGCTGGGGCTGGTCTGGGGCAGGGCTGGGGCTGGGGCTGAGGCCAGGGCAGGGGCTGGGGCCAGGGCTGGGGCTGGGCGGTGGCTGGGGCTGGGCTGGGGTCGGGCTGGGGCCAGGGCTGCGACTGGGGCTGGGGCCAGGGCTGGGGCTGGGCTGGGTCTGGGCTGGGCTAGGGCTGCGAGTGGGGTGGAGGGTGGGGCTGGGCTGGGGTCTGGGCTGGGCCTGGGGCAGGGCTGGGGTAGGGCTGAAGTCGGGGCTGGGGCCGGGGCTGGGGCAGGACAAGGCTGGAGGCTGGGCCTTGGGCTGGTGCTGGGTTGGGGCAGGGCTGGGGCCCGGGCTGGAACCAAGAGTATGGCTGGGCTGGGGCTGGGGCTGGGGCCGGGGCTGAGGCAGGACTGGGGCTGGGGCAGGGCTGGGGCTGAGGCAGGGCTGGGGCAGGGCTGGGGCTGCAGCAGGGCTGGGGCCAGGGCTGGGCTGGGGCAGGGCTGGGGCCGGGGCTGGGCTGGGGCAGGGCTGGGGCTGGGCTGGGGCTAGGTCCAGTGCTGGGGCTGGGCTGGGGCTGAGGCTGGGCCGGGGCAGGGCTGGGGCTGGGGCTGGGCTGAGGGCAGGGTTGGGCTAGGGGCTGGAGGCTGGGCTGGGGCTGAGGCAGGGCTGGGGTAGGGCTGGGGCTGCGGCAGGGCTGGGGCCGGGTCTGAGGCTGGGCTAGGATCTGGGCTGGGCCTGGGACAGGGCTGGGCCCAAGGCTGGGGTCCAGGGCTGGAGCTGCGCTGGGGCTGGGGCTGGGCTGGGGCAGGGGTGGGGCTGGGTGGTGGCTGGGGCTGGGCTGGGGCTGGGTTAGGGCTGGGGCTGTGTCCAGGGCAGGGGCTGGGCTGGGGCTGGGGCTGGGCTGGGGCCATTGCAGGGGCTGGGCTGGGGCTGGGGCTGGGCTGGGGCTTGGCTGGGGTAGGGGCTGTGGCAGGACTGGGGCTGGGACAAGTCTGGGGCCGGGGCTGGGGTCGGGGCTAGAAACAGGGCTGGGACTGAGGTTGGGGCCGGGGCTGGGGCTGGGACTGGGCTGGGGCCGAGGGTGTGGGTGGGGCTGGGGCCGGGTCTGGGGCAGGGCTGGGGTCAGGCTGGGACTGGTGCTGGGATGAGGGCAGGGCTGGGGCAGGGCTGGGGCTGGGGCTGGGCTGGGGATGAGGGTGGGGCTGGTGTGGGGTCTGGGCTGGGCCTGGGGCAGGGCTGGACCCGAGGCTGGGGCAGGGCTGGGGTAGGGCTGGGGCTGGGTCTGGGCTGGGGGCAGGGATGGGGATGGGGCTGGGCTGGACTGGGGGAACGGATGGGGCTGGGGCTTGGGCAGGCCTGGGGCTGGGGCTGGGGCTGGGGCTGGGTTAGGGCTGGGGCTGGGTCCAGGGCAGGGGCTGGGCTGGGGCTGGGGCTGGTGCTGGGGCTGGGCTGGGGCAGGGCTGGGGCGGGGCTGGGGCTGGGGCTGGGGCCAGGGCTGAGGCTGGGGCCAGGGCTGGGGTTGGGCTGGGGCTGGGGCTGAAGTCGGGGCTGGGGCCGGGGCTGGGGCAGGAGAAGGCTGGAGGCTGGGCCTTGGGCTGGTGCTGGGTTGGGGGCAGGGCTGGGGCTGGGGTGGGAACCAAGTCAATGGCTGGGCTGGGGCTGGGGCTGGGGCTGGGGCCGGGGCTGAGTCAGGACTGGGGCTGGGGCAGGGCTGGGTTAGGGCTGGGGCTGCGGCAGGGCTGGGGCAGGGCTGGGGCTGGGGCCAGGGCTGGGGCAGGACTGGGGCTGGGACAGGGCTGGGGCCAGGGCTGGCGCTGGGGCTGGGGCAGAGGCAGGGCTGGGGGCAGGGGTGGGAGTGGGGCTGGGCAGGGGCCGGGGCTGGGGCCGGGGCAGGGGCAGGACTGGGGCTGGGGCTGGGCTGGGGCCGGGGCTGGGGTCGGGGCTAGGAGCAGGGCTGGGACTGAGGTTGGGGCCGGGGCTGGGGCTGGGACTGGGCTGGGGCCGAGGGTGTGGGTAGGGCTGGGGCCGGGTTTGGGGCAGGGCTGGGGCCAGGCTGGGGCTGGTGCTGGGATGAAGGCAGGGCTGGGGCAGGGCTGGGTCTGGGGCTGGGCTGGGGATGAGCGTGGGGCTGGTGTGGGGTCTGGGCTGGGCCTGGGGCAGGGCTGGACCCGAGGCTGGGTCAGGTCTGGGGTAGGGCTGGACCCGAGGCTGGGTCAGGGCTGGGATGGGGATGGGGCTGGGCTGGACTGGGGGAACGGATGGGGCTGGGGCTGGGGCTGGGTTAGGGCTGGGGCTGGGTCCAGGGCAGGGGCTGGGCTGGGGCTGGTGCTGGGGCTGGGCTGGGGCAGGGCTGGGGCTGGGCTGGGGCTGGTGCTGGGGGCAGGGCTGGGGCTGGGTGGTGGCTGGGGCTGGGCTGGGGCGGGGCTATGGATGACGTTTGGGTAAGTCTGGGGCTGGGTCCAGGGCAGGGCTGGGGCTGGGCTGGGGATGGGCTGGGGGCAGGGATGGGGATGGGGCAGGGCTGGGCCTGGGCTGGGACCGGGACTGGGCTGGGGTAGAGCTGGGGCAGGGAAGGGGCTGGGGACAGGGCTGGGGCTGGGCTGTGGCTGGGGCTGGGCTGTGGCAGGGCTGGGGCTGGGCTGAGGGCAGGGCTGGAACCAAGTCTAGGGCAGGGCTGGGGCTGGGTTGGGTGCGGCGCTGAAGCAGGACTGGGCTGGAGGCTGGGCCTTGGGCTGGGGCTGGGTTGGTGGCAGGGCTGGGTCTGGGGCCGGGGCTGGGGCAGGGTTTTGGGCTGGAACAGGGCTGGGGCCGGGGCTGGGGCCAGGGCTGGGGCAGGACTGGGGCTGGGACAGGGCTGGGGCTGGGGACTTGGCTGCGGCTGGGGCTTGGTCCAGGGCTGGGGCTGGGCTGGGGCTTGGTCCAGGGCTGGGGCTGGGCTGGGCCAGGACTGGGGCAGGGCTGGGCTGGGGGCCGGGCTGGGGCTGGGGCAGAGCTGGGGCATGGCTGGGTTCAGAGCTGGGGCTGGGCTGGGGCTGGGGCTGGGGCTGGGCTGGGGCTGAGGGTGGGGCTAGGCTGCGGTCTGGGCTGGGCCTGGGGCAGGGCTGGGCCCGAGGCTGGGGCAGGGCTGGGGCCGGGGCTGGGGCTGGGGCAGGGCTGGGGCAGGGCTGGGGCAGGGCTGGGGCTGGGGCTGGGCAGGATGCAGGAATGGGGCAGGGCTGGGGCTGGGGCTGGGGCTGGGGCTGGCCCTGGGGCAGGGCTGGTGCTGGGCTGGGGGCAGGGCTGGGCTAGCGCTGGGCTGGGGCTGGGGCTGGGGCTGTGTTGGGGCCAGGGCTGTTGCAGGACGAGGCTGGATGCTGGGTAGGGCTGGGCAGGGCAGAGCAAGGTAGGGCAGGGCAGGGCAGAGCAAAGCAGAGCAGAGTAAGGCAGAGCAAGGCATTCTAGTGCAGGGCATAGCAGGGCAAGGCAGTGTAGGGCAAGGATGGGCAAGGCAGGTCAGCTCAAGGCAGGGCAGAGCAGGGTAGGGCTGGGCAAGGCAGGGAAAGGCAGGGCAGCGCAAGGAAGGGGAGGTCAAAGTAGGACAGGGCAGGGAAGTGCAGGGCTTGGGAAGACAGGGCAGGGAAGGGCAAGGCAGGGCAGGGCAGGGCAGTGCAAGGAAGGGCAAGTCAGGGCAAGGCAAGGCAGTGCATGGCAGGGCAGGGCAGGGCAAGGCAAGGCAGAGCAGGACTGCGCAAGGCAATGCAGAGCAAGGAAAGGCAGGGTAGGGCAAGGAAAGGCAGGGGAGGGCTGGGGAAGTCAGGGGAAGGCAGGGGAAGGCAGGGCAAGGCAGGCCAGTGCAGGGCAGGGCAGGGTAAGTCAGTGCAGGGTAGGGCAGGATAAGGCAAGGTAGGGCAAAGCAGAGCAGGGCAACGCAGGGGAGGGCAGGGGAGGGCCAGGCAGGGCAGGGCTGTGAAGGTAGGGCAGGGCAAAGGGGGGCAGGGCAGGGCAAGGCAGGGTAAGACAGGGTAGGGCAGGGCAGGGCTGGGGAAGGCAGGGCAAGGCAGGGCAGTGGAAGGCAAGGCAGGTGAAGGCAGGGCAGTGGAAGGCAAGGCAGGTGAAGGCAGGGCAGGGGAAGTCATGGCAAGGCAGGGCTAGGCAGGGCAGGGCAAGGCTGGCCTGGGCAGGTGTGACCGTTTGAGGCTGTGCCTTTAAGAAAGAGACAGTGCTGGGACACTCTGGCTGAATGTTTTGGAAGATTAACGAAAACAATCAGATATTCTAAAGGAATTTCAGTGGTAGATTGGTAGAATGCAACTTGAAGTTTTGAGTTCAGCTGGAACTTTCCTCAGTTCGCTCCTTTCCTTCTCCCTTTCCAGCTTGTCTGCTTTTGGGCTCCCTGCCAGAGTGACCTTGAACAGAGCAGCGTGTGGCCTCCTAACACTCTGCTTTAATGAATGACTGCCCTTTTCCTCCGGAGGAGGGAATTTCGGTCCTGTATTATTGTTTTTTTCCTTTGCTGTCTATTCCTGTGGATATGTTGTCAATACTGTAAATTATCTACATATCCTGCATTCTCCACACTGCTTGTAAAATATAGCATTTTCCGTGCCTCTCCGGATGGGTTAGCTGTGGTTGTTTTTCCTCTTTGTTGGGGAGAGGAGGCTGGGCCTTCTCTCCAAACCACCACAGCAGGGCAGGGCAAGGCAGGGCAGGGCAGGGCAGGGTTGGACACGGTTGGGCAGGGAAGGGCAGAGCAGAGCTGGGGAAGGCTGGGCAAGGCAGGGCAGGTCAAGGCAGGGCTGGGCGAGGCAGGACAGGGCAGGGCAAGACAGGGCAGAGCAACGCAGTGCAGGGCAAGGCAGGGCAGGACAGGGCAGAGTAGTGTAACGTAGGGCTGGGCAGGGCAAGGCAGTGTAGGGCAGGGTAGGGCAAGGCAGTGCAGGGTAGGGCAAGGCAGTGCAGGGCAGGACAAGGCAGGGCAAGGAAGGGCTGGGCAAGGTAGGGCAGGGCAGGGCAGGGGAAGGCAGGGCAGGGAAGGGCAAGGCTGGGCAGGGCAAGGCAGGGCAGGGCAAGACAGGGCAGGGCAGGACAGGGTAAGGCAAAGCAGGGCAGGTCAGGGCAGGGTAAGGCAGGGCAGAGCAGGGCAAGGCAATGCAGGGTTGGGCAGGGCAGAGCAAGGTAGGGCAGGGCAAGGCATGGCACAGCAGGGCTGGGGAAGGCAGATCAAGGCAGGGAAGGAGAAGCAGGACAGGACAGGGCAAGGCAAGCATGGGCAAGGCAGGGCCGGGCAGGGCAGGGCTGTGAAGGCAGAATAGGGCTGGACAGTGCAAGGCAGGACAGAGCAGGGCTGTGAAGGCAGAATAGGGCTGGACAGTGCAAGGCAGGACAGAGCAAGGCAGGGTAGGGCAAGGAAGGGCAGGGCAAGAGAGGGGAGGGCAAAGCAGGGCAGAGCAGGGCAAGGCAGGGCAAGGCAGGGCAGGGCAGGGTAAGGCAGGGTAGGGCAGGGCAAGGTAGGGCAGGGCAGGGCTGTGAAGGCAGGGCAGGGCAGGGCAAGAAAGGGCAAGGCAGGGTAGGGCAGGGTAGTGCAGGGCAGGGCAAGGCAGGGCAGGGCAGGGTAAGGCAGTGTAGGGCAGGGCAAGGTAGGGCAGGGCAGGGCTGTGAAGGCAGGGTACGGCAGGGCAGAAGAAGGTAGAGCTAGGCAGGGCAGGGCAAGGCTAGGCAAGGTAGGGCTGGGCAAGAGAGGGCAGGGCTGGGTATGGTGAGGCCGCGTAGGGCAGGGCAGGGTAGGGCAGGGGAGGGCAGGGCAGTGCAATTCAGGGCAGGGGAGGGCAGGACAGGGCAGTGTAAGGTAGGGCTGGGCAGGGCAAGGCAGGGAAAGGCAAGTCATGGTAGGGCAGGGCAAGGCAGAGAAGGGCAGGGCAGGGCAATGCAGGGCAAGGCAGTGCAGGGCAGGGCAGGAGAGAGCAGGGCTGGGCAATACACAGCAGGACAGGGCAGGGCAGGGCAGGGCAGATGAGGGCTTGGTAAGGAAGGGCAGGTCAGGGTAGGGTGGGGCAGGGCTTGGCAACGCGAGGCTGGGCTGAGCAAGGCAGAGCAATGCAAGGCAGGTCAAGGCAGGGCAAGGCAGGGCAGGGCAGGGCAGGGGAAGGCAAGGCTGGGGAAGGAAGGCCAGGGCAGTGTAAGGCAGGGTAGGGCAGGGTTGGGCAGGGTTGGGCAGGGCAAGGCAGTGAATGGCAGGGCAGGGCAAGGCAGAGCAGAGCAGGGAAGGGTTGGGCAGGGTTGGGCAGAGCAAGGCAGGGAAATGCAGGGCAGGGGAAGGCAGGGCAGAGCAGGGCTAGGCAGGGAAGGGCAGGGTTGGGCAGGATTGGGCAGGGCAAGGAAGGGGAAGGCAGGGCAAGGGAGGACAAGGCAAGGCAGGGGAAGGCAGGGCAGGGGAAGGCAGGGCAGAGAAAGGCAGGGCAGGACAGAGTAAATCAGGTCAGAGCAAGGCAGGGCAGGTCAAGGTAGGGCAGAGTCAGGCAGGGTAGGGCAGGGCAGAGCAGGGCTGGGCAGGGCAGAGCATGGCAGGGCAGGGCAGGGCAAGGAAGGGCAAGGCAGGGCCGGGCAGGGCAGGGCTGTGAAAGCAGAGTAGGGCAGGGCAGTGCAAGGCAGGACAGAGCAAGGCAGGGCTGGGCAGTGCAAGGCAGGGCAGAGAAGGGCAAGGCAGGACAGGTAAAGGCAGGGTAAGGCAGGGTAGGGCAGGGCAGGGCAAGGCAGGGTAGTGGAGGGCAGATTTGGCATAGGCATGGGAAGGCAGTGCAGGGCAGGGGAGGGCAGTGCTGGACAAGGCAGGGCAGGGCAGGGCTGGGCAAGGCAGGGCTGGACAGGGCAGGGCAGGGTAGAGAAGGGCAAGGCAGGGCAGGGCAAGGCAGGGCAAGGGAGGACAAGGCAAGGAATGGCAGGGCTGGGCAGGGCAGGGCATGGCAAGGCAGGGTGGGGCTAGGCAGGGCAAGGCAGGGCAGGGCAAGACCAAGGAGGACAGGGCAGTGCAGAATAGGGCAGGGCAGGGCAAGGGAAAGCACAGCCAGGCAGGGCAGGGCAAGGCAGGCCCAGGCTAGACAAGGCAGGGCAGGCAAGGGCAGGGCAAGGCAGGGCAGGGCAGGTCAGGGCAGTGCTGGGCAAGGCAGGGCAGACAGGGCAGGGCAGAGCAAGGCATTGCAAGGCAGGGCAGGGGAAGGCAGGGCAGGGCAGAGCAGGACAGGGGAAGGCAAGGCAGGGCAGGACAGGGCAGGTTTGGGATAGGCATGGCAGGGCAGGGTAACGCGGGGCAGGGCAAGGCAAGGCAGAGCCAGGAAGGGCAGGGCAATGTAGGACTGGGCAGGACAGGGCAAGGTAGGGCAAGACAGGGCTGGGCAAGGCAGGGCTTGGGAAGGCAGGGCAGGGCAAGAAAGTTTAGGGCGGGGCTGGGCAGGGGAGAGCAAAGCAGGACTGGGCAGGGCTGGGCAAGGCAAGGATGGGCAGGGCTGGGCAAGGCAGGACAATGCAGGGCAGCACAGGGCTGAGCAAGGCAGTGCAAGGGAAGGGAGGGCAGGGCAAGGCAGTGCAGGGCAGGACAGGGCAAAGCAGGGCAGGGCAGGGAAGGGCAAAGCATGGTAGGGCAGGGCAGGACACGGCAGGGCTGGGCAGGGCAGGGCAGAGCATGGCAGGGCCGGGTAGGGCTGCAGAGGTCTGGGCAAGACAAGGGAAGGTAGGATGGGGGGGGCAGGGTAGGATAGGGCAGGGCAGTGCTGGGAAAGGCAAGGCAGGGCAGTATAGGTCAGGGAAGGGCAAGGCAGGGCAGTGCTGGGCAGGGCAGGGCAGGGAAAGGCAGGGTAGAGCAGGGCAGGGCTTTGCAAGGCAGGGCCAGGCAGAGCAGTATGGTTATCAGCGACGGAGATAGGAATCAATACAACTGACCAATGTGATCGAGTATTGTTCCTTTATTGTTCCAGTGTTGCAGGCCGATGGTGCAGGCCTGAGGTGCAGGCCTATGGAGCAGGCCTATAGTGCAAGTATAGCACAGTAAAAGTGTAGAAGAAGAGGAGACAGGAAAGGCAGAAGTGCGTAGCAAGGCAACTGCTGCAACTTATGTAAGCTCGGAGTGCCCTGTTGGCACAGCTCCATTGGTTCCCTCTGAGTGACCACACATTGCACTATTACAGATGATTGGTCCAACTACTAACGACACACAAGGTTTGTTGATGCAGGTGCATGTCCTGTTGTCCCAAGATAACTGTCCATGTTTATAGCTACCAGTGTCTTGTTTTAGTTCCATGCTGCAGGCACAGCACTGTTTTGCTCCACTGCTAGCTGACTCTGCATTTATGCTGAGCATGGCCTACCACCATGTCAGGCTCTAGGCCTGCACTGCCAGATTGCTCACACTGCTCGTCGCTGGCATTGCCACACTGCCCCAGCCCCAGACCGACCCCCAGCCCAGTGCCTGCCCCAGCCCTGCCCCATCCCTGGCCCCAGACCTGCCCCATCCCCCGCCCCAGCCCTGCACCCAGCTCAGCCCCAGCCCCAGCCCCCAGCCCAGCCCCAGCCCTGCCCCAGCCTCAGCCCCAGCCCAGCCCCAGCTCAGCCCCGGCCCCAGCCCCAGCCCCGGCTCCAGCCCCCAGGCCAGCCCCAGCCCTGCCCCAGCCCAGCCCCAGCCCCAGCCCCAGCCCAGCCTCCAGCCCCAGCCCCAGCCCAGCCTCCAGCCCCCAGTTAAGCCCCAGCCCCGGCCCCAGCCCTGCCCCAGCCTGCTCTAGCGCCAGCCCAGCCCCCAGCCCCAGCCCCAGCCCCAGCCCCTGCTCAGCCCCAGCACAGGCCCAGCACAGCCTCCAGTTTCAGCCCCATCCCAGCCCCCAGCCCCGGCTGCAGCCCCGGCCCCAACACCGACCCCAGCCCCCAGCACAGCCCCAGCCCTGGCCCCAGCCCCAGCCCCAGCCCAGCCTCCAGCCCAACCCTGCCCCAGCTCTAGCCCAGCCCCAGCCCCCAGCCCAGCCCCAGCTCAGCCCCAGTACTGCCCCAGCCCCGGCCGCAGCCCAGCCCCAGCTCAGCCCCAGACCAGCCCTGACTCCACCCCCAGCCCAGCCCCAGCACTGCCCCAGCTCTGCCCCAGCCCCAGCCCAGCCTCCAGCCCCCAGCCCAGCCCCAGCCCTGCCCCAGCCCTGCCCCAGCCCCAGCCCCAGCCCAGCCTCCAGCCCCCAGCCCCCAGCCCCAGCTAAGACCCAGCCCAGCCCCGGCCCCCAGCCCTGCCCCAGCCTTGCCCAAGCGCCAGCCCAGCCCCAGCCCCGGCCCCAGCCCCAGTCTGTCCCCAGCCCCCAGCCCAGCCTCAGCCCTGCCGCCAGCCCCTACTCCAGCCCCGGCCCCAGCTCCAACCCCAGCCCCCAGCACAGCCCCAGCCCTGCCCCAGCCCAGGCCCCAGCCCTGGTCCCAGCCCCAGCCCCCAGCACATCCCCAGCCCTGCCCCAGCCCAGGCCCCAGCCCTGGCCCCAGCCCCAGCCCAGCCTCCAGCCCAACCCTGCCCCAGCCCCAGCCCAGCCCCAGCCCTGCCCCAGCCCCAGCCCCGGCCCAGACCTGCCCCAGCCCCGACCCCACCCCTGCCCCCAGCCTCAGGTAGGGCAGGGCAGGACAGGGCAGGGCAAGGCAGGGCAGAGGAGGACAAGGCATTGCAGGGCTGGGCCGAGCAAGGCAGTGTAAGGAAGGTCAACACAGGGCAGGGCAAAGCAGGGCAGGGCCGGGCAAGGCAGGGCAGGGCAAGGTAGGGCTGGGCAAGGCAGGGCAGGGCAGGACAGGGTATGGAAAGGCAGGGTAGGGTAGGGGAGGGTAAAGCAGGGCAGGGTAAGGCAGAGGAAGGCAGCTCAGGGCAGGACAAGGAAGGGCAGGGCTGGGCATGGCATAGCAGGGCTGGGCAAGCTAGGGAAGGGCCGGGCAAGGCAGGGCAGGGTTAGGGAGGATTGTACAGGGCAAGGCAGGGCAGTGCAGGGCAGGGCAGGGCTGGGCAAGGCAGGGCAGGGCAGGGCAAGACAGAGCAGGGCAGGGCAGGGCAAGACAGGATAGGGCAGGGCAGGGAAGGGGACAGCAAAGCAGAGCAGGGCAGGGTAAGGCAGGGCAAGGAAGGGCAGGGCAGGAACGGTCAGGGCATGGCAAGGCAGAGCAGGGCAGAGCAGCGTTGTAAAGGCAGGGCAGGGCAGATCACTGCAAAGGTGGGCAGGGCAAGGTAGGGCAGGGCAGCACAGCGCAGCGCAAGGCAGGGTAGGGCAAGGTAGGACAGAACAAGGCAGTGCAAGGCAGGGTAGGGCAAGGTAGGGCAGGGCAACGCAGAGCAAGGCAGGGCAGGGGAGGGCTGGGGAAGGCAGGGCAGGGCAGGGCTGTGAAGGCAGGGTCGGACAGGGCAAGGCAGGGCAGAGCAAGACAGAGCAGGGCAGGGCTGAGCAGGGGAGAGCAAAGCAGAGCAGGGCAGGGTAGGGCAGGGCGAGGAAGGGCAGGGTAGGGTAAGGCAGGGCAGGGCAGGGCTGGGAAAGGGAGCTCAACACAGGACAGGGTAAGACAAGTCAGGGCAAGCCAGGGCAGGGCAGGGTAAGGCAGGGCAGGGCAAGGCTAGGCAGGGCAGGACAGGTTTGGACAAGTCAGGGCAGGACAGGGCAAGGTAGGGCAGGGAAGGGCAGGGCAAGGAAGGGCAAGGCAGAGCAGGGAAAGGAAGGGCAGGGCAGGGCAGGGCATGACAAGGCAGAGCAGGTCAGAGCAGCACTGTAAAGGCAGGGCAGGGCAGGACAGGGCAGGGCAAGGCAGTGCAAGGAAGGGCAAGACATGGCAGGGCAAGGCAGGGCAGGGCAAGGTAGGGCAGGGCAAGGTAGGGCAGGGCAAGGTAGGGCTGGGCAAGCCAAGGCAGGGCAGGGCAGGGTATGGAAAGGCAGGGTAGGGCAGGGGACAGTAAAGCAGGGCAGGGTAAGGCAGAGGAAGGCAGCTCAGGGCAGGACAAGGAAGGGCAGGGCTGGGCATGGCAAAGCAGGGCTGGGCAAGATAGGGCAGGGTAGTGCATGGCAGGGCAGGGCTGGGGAAGGCAGGGCAGGGCAGGGAAGGGCAGGGTAGGGCAAGGCAGGGGATAGCAGGGCATTGCAAGACAGGATAGGGCGGGCTGGGCAGGGGAGAGCAAAGCAGAGCAGGGCAGGTTAGGGCAGGGCAAGGAAGGGCTGGGTGAGGTAGGGCATGGCAGGGCAGGGCAGGGCTGGGCTGGGTAAGGCAGTGTAAGGTAGTGCAACACAGGCTAGGGCAAGGCAGGGCAGGGCAAGGTGGGGTAAGGCAAGGCAGGGTAAGGCAGGGAAGGGCAGGGCAAGGCTGGGCAGGGTTGGGGAGGATTGTACAGGGCAAGGCAGGGGAGTGCAGGGCAGGGCAGGGCAGGGCAAGGTAGGGCAGGGCAGGACAAGGCAGGGTAAGGCAGGGAAAGGCAGGGCAGGGCAGGGTAAGGCAGTGCAGGGCAGGTCAGGGCAAGACAGGGCAGGGCAGGTCACTGCAAGGCAGGGTAGGGCAAGGTAGGGCAGGGCAAGCAAGAGCAAGAAAGGGCAGGGTAGGGTTGCGGAAGGCAGGGAAAGGTAGGGCAGGGGAGGGCAGGGGAAGGCAGGGCAGGGCAGGGCTGCAAAAGCAGGGCCGGACAGGGCAAGGCAGGGCAGGGCAAGGCAGGGCTGGGCAAGGAAGTGCAAGGCACAGTAGGGCAGTGAAAGACAGGGCAAGAAAGGGCAGGGCAGGGCTGGGGAAGGCAGGGAAAGGTAGGGCAAGGGAAGGCAGGGCAGGGTAGCATAGGGCAAGGCAGGGCAGGGCAAGGTAGGGCTGGGCAGGGTATGGTAAGGCATGGTAGGGCAGGGGAGGGTAAAGCAGGGCAGGGTAAGGCAGAGGAAGGCAGCTCAGGGCAGGGCAAGGAAGGGCATGGCAAGGCAGGGCAAAGCAGGGCTGGGCAAGATAGGGCTGGGCAGGGCAAGGCAGGGCAGGGTTGGGGAGGATTGTACAGGGCAAGGCAGGGGAGTGCATGGCAGGGCAGGGCCAGGGAAGGCAGGGTAGGACAAGTTAGGGCAGGGCAAGGCAGAGCAAGGTAGAGCAGGGGAGGGCAGGGGAAGGCAGGTAAAGGTAGGTGTTGTAGGGTTGGAAGGGTAAGGCCAAAAATCCCCCTCCCTCCCCCCTATAAAGTAAAGGGAAGGAAAAATTGAAGGGAAAGGAAAAAAAGTCACTGCTGAATTAGCAGAGCAATGGGTGCTGTATATTTACAAAGCAGGGAAACACAGGGGAATATATACAAATTTACAATATTTACAGTATATACAGAAATATACAACAAAGTAGCACAGAAATGAGAGTTCCCCCCTCTGCTGAGGGGGTTCCCCCACCTCTGCTTTCCCCTCTCCCCCTTTCCCCAGAGCGGGTTAGAAAAGAGAGAAAAGAGGAAAAAGTTAGAAGCAGTTATGTGTTAATTGGAAAGCGGTTAAAACAGGCCTTGCAGTTTATCAGTTTCAAGGTCAAGCCTTGGCCGAAAGCCCAGAAACAGCTACTGCTGCTGAAGGAGGGGAAGACAGAACTAAACTGGAAAAGTGAAGGAAAGCCCAAGATACCCTGCTGCACTCCCAGTTCAGAAGGTGCTTCCTCCCAATCTACCAATGAAATTAGTTTAGATCCGTTCTTTTCGTTTACAAACATCCTTCCACCATAGTGAATTTCTTAAGGGGACAGCCTCAAACGGTCACAGTCCACCCCTTCTAAACAATTTCATTGGCTGTTCACACTGCCCATCCAATCCAAGACAATATTCACAGTTTGTAAGTAAAGTTCATAGTCCATTCCGGCTATGCTCAGATGTAGATGATTCAAAAGTCCAAGAAAATCAGAAAATGAGAAGAATGGAAAACAGTTCATTTCTTTGCCGACGAAGCGAAGAAAAGGGAAACAGGGATTCTCAGGGTCTCTTAGTTGCCTCAGGGCTCTCAGGGATCTCAGGGTTCGTGCACTGTAGATTTCCTCGTTGATTCTTCCTTTGGACGTGATGTAGCTATACAACAGTTTGAAATTAACCTCTTTCAGCTAAAGCTAAATTTCTTTGTGGTATACACTGAATTTCACCATTCTCTTGCATTACCTAATAAGTGTGACCCGGACCTTCAGCTGAAACCACCCCTCGGACAGGACTAGCCTCTCCTGAGGGTGAAAATACCCAAACAGTTTTACCTAACAAATTCTTTTCTCTAACAACAGGAACTCTATCACCTTCTACTTTCCGTAGCAAATCTGAATGTGCAGGTCCAGCTCGGTTCACTGAACCTCTACTATTTACCAGCCAGGTTGCTTGTGCTAAATGTTTTTCCCAGTTTTTCAAAGATCCACCCCCCATGGCTTTAAGAGTGGTCTTCAACAAACCGTTATAGCGTTCAATCTTCCCTGAAGCTGGTGCATAGTAGGGAATGTGGAATATCCACTCAATACCGTGCTCTTTTGCCCAGCTCTTTACAAGGTTGTTCTTGAAATGAGTTCCGTTGTCTGACTCAATCCTCTCTGGAGTTCCGTGTCTCCACAGGATCTGTCTCTCCAGACCGAGAATGGTGTTGCGTGCAGTTGCATGTGGAACTGGATAAGTTTCCAACCATCCAGTGTTTGCCTCTACCATAGTAAGCACGTATTGCTTACCAGAACGAGAACGTGGTAGAGTGATGTAGTCAATCTGCCAAGCTTCACCATACTTGTACTTGGACCATCTGTCACCATACCACAAGGGCTTAAGTCGTTTTGCCTGCTTAATAGCAGCACAAATGTCACAGTCATGGATGACTTGCGTGATAGCATCCATGGAAATGTCTATGGATCTGTCACGAGCCCATTGGTATGTTGCATCTCTGCCTTGATGTCCTGACGAATCATGAGCCCACCGAGCTAAGAATATCTCACCTCGGTGTTTCCAGTCAAGATCAAGATTAGAGTCCATGTCTACTTGAGAAACTCTGGCAGCTATATCTGCCTGATGGTTGTGTTGCTGTTCCTCAGTAGCTTTGCTCTTAGGAATGTCAGCATCGATGTGTCTCACTTTCACTGGAATTCTCTCGATTCGATCAGCAATGTCCTGCCACAGGTCGGCTGCCCAAATGGGTTTTCCTTTCCTCTGCCAACCACTCTTCTTCCAGTTCTTTAACCAACCCCATAGAGCATTGGCTACCATCCATGAGTCGGTGTAGAGATAAAGCTTTGGCCATCTCTCACGTTCAGCCACGTCGAGAGCTAGCTGGACAGCTTTTACCTCTGCGAACTGACTGGATTCTCCTTCTCCATCTTTCGCCTCATCAACTCGGCGTGTTGGACTCCACACTGCAGACTTCCACCTTCGCTTGTTTCCAACAAGACGACAGGAACCGTCTGTGAACAAAGCATCTTTCTTTTCATCATCAGAAAGGTCATTGTAAGGAGGAGCTTCCTCAGCACGAGTCACTTTCTCCTCTGGAGGTTTAGCACAGTTGATGCCTTCAGGCCAACTTGAGATCACCTCCACTAGACCAGGTCTTTCAAGATTTCCTACTCGTGCTCTCTGCGTTATCAGAGCCATCCACTTAGACCAGGTTGAGTCTGTGGCATGATGTGGTGTGGATCCTTTGCCTTTGAACATCCAATTCAAAACTGGTAATCTGGGAGCTAGAAGAAGTTGTGATTCAGTTCCAATCACTTCAGAAGATGCTTTTACTCCTTCATAGGCAGCTAAAATTTCTTTCTCTGTTGGAGTATAATTAGCCTCTGAACCTCTGTAACCTCGACTCCAGAAACCAAGAGGTCGTCCACGTGTCTCACCTGGAGCTTTTTGCCACAAGCACCAGGTTGGACCATTGTCACTTGCAGCCGTGTACAAAATGTTCTTAATGTCTGCACCATCTCGGACAGGTCCCAGATCCATTGCTTGAACTACCTCTTGCTTTATCTGGTCAAAGGCTGCTTGTTGTTCATGTCCCCAGTGGAAATGGTTTCTCTTTCGAGTCACATCATACAGAGGTTTCACAATCTGACTGTATCCAGGAATGTGCAGTCTCCAAAATCCCACTATCCCCAAGAAACGTAGGGTCTCTTGCTTGTTTGTGGGACTTGCCATGGTGGAGACTCTATTTACCACATCCACTGGAATGTGTCGGCGTCCATCCTGCCACCGCACTCCCAGAAACTGAATCTCTGTGGTAGGTCCTTTCACCTTGTCTCGCTTGATGGCAAAACCTGCATTCAGAAGAATGTCAATGATTTTGTTACCTTTCTCAAAGACTTCCTCAGCAGTTTTACCCCAGACGATGATATCATCGATGAACTGGATGTGTTCTGGAGCACCGTCTTTCTCCAGAGCATCGTGGATCACTGCATGACAGATGCTTGAGCTGTGGATCCAGCCCATTGGCAGTCTGTTGAAAGTGTACTGGATTCCTCTCCAGGTGCAAGCAAACTGAGGCCTGCATTCCTCTGCTATGGGAATAGAGAAAAATGCATTAGCAATGTCTATGGTAGCATACCATTTGGCCTCTTTGGATTCCAGCTCATACTGTAGTTCCATCATGTCTGGCACTGCTGCACTCATAGGTGGTGTTACTTCATTCAGGGCTCGGTAGTCTACTGTCAAACGCCAGTCTCCATTCTGCTTCCGCACAGGCCACACTGGACTGTTGAAAGGTGAATGAGTTTTGCTGACGACTTTTTGACTCTCCAACTGACGAATCAGATTCTGAATGGGCAACAAAGAGTCACGGTTGGTTCTGTATTGTCTGTGATGCACAGTCTGAGAAGCAACCAGCAATTTAATGTCCTGTATCTTGTGTTGTCCCACAACTGCAGATTCATCAGAAAGCTCAGGTCTAGCAGACAGCTTCAATTTTTGTCCATCAATTTCTATAGAAGCTACTCCAAAAGCCCATTTGTAACCTCTAGGGTCTTTGAAACACCCTTCTATCAGAAAATCAATTCCCAAAATACAAGGTGCATCAGGTCCGGTCACAACTGTATGCTTCCTCCATTGTTTACCAGTTAGACTTATATTAACCTCGACCTTACTTAACTCTTGAGATCCACCAGTGACTCCCAGAATAGTTATAGACTCTGGTCCCTGATAATTTGATGGCATTATGGTTCACTGAGCTCCTGTGTCAACCAAGGCCCTGTACTTCTGAAATTGTGAAGTGCCAGGCCACTGGATGTACACATCCCAATAGATTCTATTATCTCTGCTATCCTTCACCTCCCCCTGGCGGGAGGCAGGGCACCCCTAGTTATGGGGAACATGCGCACATGTGCATTGCACATAGTTTGCAGGGTTATAACTTTGCATGTTATAACTGGAGCCACTGTTGGAGCCATAAGAGTCGTTCTGGGGAACTGTGGAAGTAACAGCTACCCTTCTGGTATTGCTACCTCGGGTTCTGCCACTTTGCAGTTCTCTCAGTCTCCTGAAAAGATTAGAAGTTGGTTGGCCATCCCAGCGGTTCATGTTCTCACCAAACTGATCACGCAGAGTTATCCAAATAGTTCTACGTGATTGCCTTGGTGGTCTGTTTTGGAACGACCTGTTTTGGAATGACCTGTTCTGGAATGACCTCCTTGGAGGACGTGTATTCCTGTAATGGGTTGGGGCAGACCCCCTCCCCACCACGCGCAGAAATAACAACTCAGACAAACGGATTGCAAAGGTGATGGAAAGTTTAAATAGAACAGTGAGTGCGTGCAGAAAACTAGAAACACAGTGACAAGAGAGAGACCCAAAACAGACCCAGAGAGATCCCATTCCCGCCTGAGGGTGCACCCAAACCCCCAGGGCTCCTCCTTTCCCCCCCCCCCCCACTGCTAGGCTAGTCTCAGCTGGCCAGATCTGAGACTGCCCATCCCCCTGTGGCCTTGGGCCTAACCAGGCCCATGGCCGGGAGATCTCTCCCCTAGTTACCGGGTGGCGAGGAGGAAGGAAAGAGGAAGTGCCAGACCCCGCCGTGAAACTTATAGTGGTGCAAGGGATCACGGTAGGAAATAACCTAATTTCCTGTGTCCACCCACTGGGCTGGACTTCTGGACACAGGAAACACCCCTGTAGCAGAGGGCACCCAGCCCAAACTACGACAATTCCTCACAGATGAAACTTGTATCCACCTGGAGGAAGAATTGAAATTATCCCTTTGTTCCAATTGGGATATGGAATTTCTAAATTCATCTTTTAACTCTCTTATGCAATTCTGTATATCACCAGACATAGTTTTAATGGCCGACACCAAAGAACCACGTGTCATGCTATCCTCCAATTGTCTCATTTGATCACTGAATTGGCCAACCGTAGGAGAAGCTCCACCATAACTTCTTGACACAATTCTGCTTGCCAGAATGTTTGCATAATTGGAAGGAGCAAGTTTGATGATCTTTTTAGCAAGACCAATACCCACAGGAATGTCATCAGGATTCAGAGTTTCATGTTCTCCATAGAGTAGCTCTCTAACAGCAAATTCTCTCAAGCGCTTAATTCCCTCATCTATGGCAGTCCAGGGTTTAGGATTCCAGGGAAGATCATCTCGGGAAGGGTATCTCAGGGCAACCGCCATTAAAAGGCGTATCCACAGATTAACCTTACCGAGAGCTTCGCCTAGATGTCTATCTATTCCATTGTCCCTTGAGAGAGTTCCTAACTGAGCTTCTGACTTGTCTCCAACTGTTAGAGCTGAAGCACCTGTATCATAACACCTACTAAGCCAAGCTAGAACTGGCTCCTTATCTGCCCTGGTGAAATCTTTACGGACATTTCGCAATTCCTCCCGTGGAGAAGAACACTCCAAAATATCATCTTCATCTTCGTCTCCCTGAATTCTTTGCCCGTAAAATCCTGCTGTCATTCTCCTGAGAACCACCTTTGCCAGCTGCTTTCCTAACTTCATCTCTATCCTGCTTTGATCTCACTAGGTTAGCTAGATCTTTAAAACAAACCTTCTCTTCCTCCTCAGCAGGATCTTTTAGAGTAGAGGGCCCCTCACCAGGATCAGTCTCCAGCTCCTCTTCTTCTCCATCTTTGGCCTTTGCACCTCTAGTCTTTAAAGGAGCCACCTTAACTGGAGCTGTGTTTGAATTTACAGCCACCTTAATGGAAGCTGACAGGTCCTGAGATAAATCAGCTGCTGGGGCAGTGACTTCCGGTCCCACCGAGGGAGTGGGCGGAAGTGACGTTACTCCGTTAATGGCCGACGGAGAAGAAGAAGAAAGAGAAGGAGTAGGAGAAGGAGTAGGCGCCATGTTGATACCAGCCGATGCCCTTGGCTGCTTGCCAGAATCAGCAAAGTCATTTAGAGATGCTTTACCAACTGACTTTTTAGCCTTCTTTTTGACTGACACGGATTCTGCACAGTCCTCGTCACTAGATGACTCTGGGACTGATCAAGAGCCACGGCGTTTTCTTTTTGATCTAGTTTTAATAACAAAACACGCCCTGGACACCTTTCTCTCCCGACGCCAGGAATACAGAGAATACACATTAGTTATCACCAGCAGCAGAATTATACACATGAAATAAATCACCTTTGGATCCCAGGCATCACCTAAAGTTACTCTCTCCTCAGGCAGAATCTTAAAACCATTTATCTCAATTGGGAGAGTGGTGGAGGTAACATTCCTGTATCTCACTGGCCATAGGAAATTAATACATTTTCCATACCATAATTTAACTCTATACATAACCCACATATAAATTGTCCGCACCAAATATTTACCCAGGTAATCCAAAATCAAACCCAAACAATACCTGTAAACCAGAGCCCCAAAAATTGAAAAGAATAATCGCTCCACAAACCACAATACCTTCATGTTTGCTAATTCAGCTAGAAAACACGAAATCAATCAAGTAATAAATTAAACTAATTATCTGCCCCACGTTGGGTACGGCAATAAAAAAAAATGTGGTGGGGTGGAAGGGTAAGGCCAAGAAGCCTCCTCCCTCCCCCCTGTAAAGTAAAAGGGAAAAAAAAAATTGAAGGGAAAGGAAAGAAAAACTCACAAGCTGAATGAGCAAGGCAGTGGAGCTATATTTACAAAGCAGTGTAGGATTTGCAGGGGAATATTTACAAATTTACAATATCTACAATATATACAAAGATATACAACAGAGTAACACAGAAATGAGAGTAACCCCCCTCGGCAGAGGGGGTTCCCCACCTCCGCTCTCCCCTCTCTCCCCCCCTTTCCCCAGAGTAGGTCAGAAAAAGGGAGAAAGACGAAAGAAAGAAGTTAAAAGCAGTTTTGTGTTAATTGGAAAGGAGTCAATACAGGCCTTCTATCTTATCGGATTCAAGGCCGAAGTCTTGGCAGAAAGCCCAGCACAGAAAGAGCTGCAGCACGAAGAAGAGGCGGACACAAGACTGAAGATAAAGTGCTGGAGTGCCCAGGATATCTTTCCTACACTCCCAGTTCAGAAGGTGCTTCCTCCCACTTTTCCAATGAAATTAGTTTAGATTATTGCTTCCGGTTACCAACTTCTGTCCACCATATTCCCTTTCTTAAGGGTACAGCCTCAAACGGTCACACTGGGGCAGGGCTGGAACTGGGGCTGGGCTGGGGCCAAGGTTGGGGCTGGGGCTGGGATGGTGCTGAGGGTGGGGCTGGGGCTGGGGCTGGGGCTGCGGACAGGGCTGTGGCTAGGGCTGAGTTAGGGGTAGGGGTGGGGCTGTGCTGGGGCCGGGGCTGGAACCAAGGTTTGGGCAGGGCTGGGGCTGGGGCTGGGGCCGGGGCTGGGGCAGGAGCCAGGGCTGGGGCAGGGCTGGGGCCGTGCCTGGGGCTGGGGCTAGGGCTGGGGTGGTGCTGGGGCAGGTTTGGGGCTGGGCTGTGGCTGGGGCTGGGGACAGGGCTGGGGCCTGGCTGGGGCTGGGGCTGGGCTGAGGGCAGGGCTAGGCTAGGGGTGGGGCAGGGGCAGGGATGGGGCAGGACTGGGGCAGGACTGGGGCTGGGGCAGGGGCCGGGGCTGGGGACAGCGCTGGGGCCGAGGCTGGGGCAGGGCTGGGGCTGGGCTGGGGCTGGGTTCGGAGCAGGGCTGGGGCTGGGTCCAGGGCTGGGGCCGGGGCTGGGGCAGGGCTGGGGCTGGGCTGGGCCTGGGGCAAGGCTGGGCCTGGTTTCTGGGGCAGGGCTGGGGTAGGGCAGGGCTGGGCTGAGGACGAGGGTGGGGCTGGGGCTGGGGCTGCGGACAGGGCTAGGGCCTGGCTGGGGCTGGGCTGAGGGCAGGGCTGGGGTCAGGGTTGGAACCAAGTCTAGGGCAGGGCTGGGGTTGGGGCTGGGGCTGGGGCCTGAGGGTAGGGCTGGGCTAGGGCTGGGGCTGGGCTGGGACCAGGACTGGGCTGGGGCGGGGACTGGGGCAAGGCTGGGGCTGGGGCTGGGCTGGGGCAGGGCTGGGGCTGGGCTGGGACCAGGACTGGCCTGGGGCTGGGCTGGGGGCAGGGCTGCGGCTGGGGCTGGGCTGGGGATGAGGGTGGGGCTGGGCTGGGGTCTGGGCTGGGCCTGGGGCAGGGCTGGACCCGAGGCTGGGGCAGGGCTGGGGTAGGGCTGGGGCTGAGGCTGCGCTGGGGGCAGGGCTGGGCCTGGGCTGGGACCGGGACTGGGCTGGGGCAGGGCTGGGGCCAAGTCTGGGGCCGGGGCTGGGGCCGGGGCTGGGGTAGGGCTGGAGGAGGGCTGGAACTGGGCCTGGGCTGGGGCCAATGTTATGGCTGGGGCTGGGGCTGGGCTGGTGCCAAGGGTGTGGCTGGGGCTGGGCCTGGGGCTGGGGCTGGAACCAAGGTTTGGGCAGGGCTGGGGCTGGGGCTGAGGCTGGAGCAGCATTGGTGCTGGGCTGTGGCTGTGGCTGGGGACAGGGCTGGGGCCGGTCTGGGGCTGGGGCTGGGCTGAGGGCAGGGCTTGGGCAGGGCTGGGGATTGAAGCCCCAAAACAGATAGCTTTCGAGAATGTGAAGCAATGGAAGGGAGCACAAACCACATAGAGTAATAAATCAGCTGAGGCCTGGGACACTGTGACAGAAAAAGAAGATAAGTGATAAGGGCTGACGAAGTAAGCATGATTCAGAACCAGAAAGGTCAAACTGACCCTAACAGCCTTGTCCAGTCAGTAAAACTAAGCCAGGCACACCAGGAATTGACCAAATTAGGAAAGGGTTCAAAAGTTTAAGAGAGGAAGACTCATCAGAAGACCCCTGCCCATGATGAAGGCCACTGGAATGACCACCAAGAGGATCCTCAAAAGAGATGTCCCCGCCCACGCTCTGCCTACACCACGCCTCTTATGAATATGTATGCAAAGATATGATTATGTATGTGATCTGATGCAATACTACATCCAAAACTGTATAAAAGACATGCTTTTGTTACGGGAAAGGTAGAAATCCATTTAGTGATTTCTCCAACGTGTTGCTAATAAAATACCTCCTGTCTATCCGACTTAAACTGAGTCTCTTAGGCAGTTATTCTTGCCTTTTGGGGCAAAATTCGGCATCAGGATGGGGGCTGGGATGGGGCAGGACTGGGGCTGGGGCAGGACTGGGGCTGGGGCTGGGCTGGGGCGGGGGCTGGCCTGGGGCAGGGATGGGGATGGGGCTGGGGCTGGGGCAGGGCTGTGGCTGGGCTGGGGCAGTGGCTGGGGTGAGGGCAGGGCTGGGGCAGGGCTGGGGTGCGGACAGGGCTGGGGCCAGGGCTGGGGCTGGGGTCTGGAGGCTGGGCTGGGGCCGGGGCTGAGGCTGGTGCTGGGTGCTGGGAAGTGATGGGGCCGGGGCAGGGCTGGGGCTGGGTTGGGGGCAGGGCTGTGGCAGGGATGGGGATGGGGGCTGGGCTGGGGCAGGACTGGGGCTGGGGCAGGGCTGGGGCTGAGGACAGGGCTGGGGCCGGGGCTGGGGCCGGGGCTGGAGGCTGGGCTGGGGCCGGGGCTGAGGCTGGTGCTGGGTGCTGGGATATGATGGGGCTAGGGCAGGGCTGGGGCTGGGTTGGGGGCAGGGCTGGGGCTGGGCTGGGGCTGGGGCAGGGCTGTGGCCCGGGGGCTGGAACCAAGGCTTGGGCAGGCCTGGGGCCGGGGCAGGGGCAGGACTGTGGCAGGGCTGGGCTGGGGGCCGGGCTGGGGCTAGGGCACGACTAGGCTGGGGATAGGGCTGGGGCTGCGGCAGGGCTGGGGCTGGGGCAGGAGCTGGGGCTGGGGCTGGGGCTGGGACTGGGCTGGGGTCAGAGCTGGGGCTGGGCTGGGGCTGGGGCTGGGCAGGGGGCAGGGATGGGGCCGGGCTGGGGCTGGGCTGGGGCTGGTGATAGGCTAGAGCTGGGGACGGGGCAGGTCAGGAGCTTGGGCTGGGCCTGGGGCAGGGCTGGGGCTGGGCTGGGGGCAAGGATGGGGATGGAGCTGGGCTGGGGGCAGGGAAGGGGCTGGGGCGGAGACTGGGTCAGGGCTAAGGCTGGAGCTAGGATGGGGCAGAGGCTGGGACTGGGGCTGGGGCTGGGGCTGGGGCTGGGGCTGGGGCTGCGGACAGGGCTGGGGCTAGGGCTGAGTTAGGGGTAGGGCTGGGGCTGTGCTGGGGCCGGGGCTGGAACCAAGGTTTGGGCAGGGCTGGGGCTGGGGCTGAGGCTGGGGATGGGGCAGGAGCCAGGGCTGGGGCAGGGCTGGGGCCGTGCCTGGGGCTGGGGCTGGGCTGAGGGCAGGGCTGGGGCAGGGCTGGGGATGGCGGCTGGGATGGGGCAGGACTGGGGCTGGGGCAGGGTCCGGGGCTGGGGACAGCGCTGGGGCCGGGGCTGGGGCTGGGCTGGGGCTGGGCTGGGGCTGGGTTCGGGGCAGGGCTGGGGCTGGGTCCAGGGCTGGGGCTGGGCTAAGGGCAGCACTGGGCTAGTCCTGGGGCTGGGGCAGGGCTAGATTAGGGCTGGGCTGGGGCCGGGGCTGGGGCCGGGGCTGGGGCAGGGCTGTGGCTGGGCTGGGGACAGGGCTGGGGCCGGGGCTGGGGCAGGGCTGGGGCCGGGCTGGGGCTGGGCTGAGGGCAGGGCTGGGGCTGTACTGGGGTTTGGGGCTGGGCTGGGGCAGGACTGGGGCTGGGGCAGGGGCCAGGGCTTGGGAAAGGGCTAGGGCCAGAGCTGGGGCAGGGCAGGGTCCGGTCTGGGGCTGGGTTCGGGGCAGGGCTGGGCTGTGGCTTGGGCTGGGCTGGGGCAGGGCTGGGGCTGGGGCTGGGCTGGGGCTGGGCTGTGGCTGTGGCTGGGCTGGGGCAGGTCTGGGGCTGTGGCTGGTCTGGGGCTGGGCTGTGGCTGTGGCTGGGCTGGGGCAGGGCTGGGGCAGGGCCGGGATGGGGACAGGTCTAGGGCCAGAGCTGGGGCAGGGCAGGGTCCAGGCTGGGGCTGGTTTCGGGGCAG
>NW_027144646.1:0-34475 GCF_026170545.1 Melanerpes formicivorus | reverse complement strand
GCCCCGAACCCAGCCCCAGCCCTGCCCCAGCCCAGCCCCAAACCCCCAGTCCTGGCCCAGGCCCAGCCCTTGCCCAGCCCTGCACTCAGCCCCAGCCCCAGCCCCAGCCCCACCCTCGGCCCCAGACCAGCCCCAGCCCTGCCCCAGCCCAGCCCAGCCACAGCCACAGCCCAGCCCCAGCCCTGGATCCAGCCCCAGCCCCAGCCCAGCCCCAGCCCTGCCCCAGCCCAGCCCAGCCACAGCCACAGCCCCGCCCCAGCCCTGGATCCAGCCCCAGCCCCACCCCCCAGCCCCAGCCTAGCCCCAGTCCCAGCCCCCGCCCCAGCCCAGCCCAAGGCCTGGACCCAGCCCCAACCACAGCCCCGGCCCCAGCCACAGCCCAGCCCCCGCCCCTGCCTTAGCCACAGCTACAGTCCTGCCCCATCCCAGCCCCCAGCCCCAGCCCTGCCCAAGCCCTGCCCTCAGCCCAGCCCCAGCCCCAGACCAGCCCCAGCCCTGTCCCCAGCCCCAGCCCTGTCCCCAGCCCAGCCCCAGCCCCAGCCTTGCCCCAGTCCCCACCCCAGCCCAGTCCTGGTCCCAGCCCAACCCCAGCCCTGCCCCAGCCCTAGCACAGCCCTACCCTCAGGCCCCAGCCCCAGCCCCAGCCCTAGCCCCACCCTCGGCCCCAGCCCAGCCCCAGCCCTAGCCCAGCCCAGCCCCAGCCACAGCCCAGCCCCAGCCCTGGTCCCAGCCCCAGCCCCATTCCTGCCCCCAGTCCAGCCCTAGCCCAGCCCTCAGCCAGCCCCCGCCCTGCCCCAGCCCTGCACCGAACCCACCCCAGACCGGCCCCAGCCCTACACCAGCTCGGGCCCCAGCCCTGTCCCCATCCCCGGCCCCTGCCCCCGCCCCATGCCTACCCCAGCCCAGCCCCAGCCCCAGCCCGGCCCCAGCCCTGTCCCCAGCCCCAGCCCCAGCCACAACCCTCGGCACCAGCCCAGCCTCAGCCCCAGCCCCAACCTTGGCCCCAGCCCAGCCGCTATTCCAGCCCTGCCCTCAGCCCCCAGCCCCAGCCCCAGCCCCACCCTCGGCCCCAGCCCAGCCCCAGCCCCAGCCCCGGCCCCAACCTTAGTCCCAGCCCTGCTCCTAGCCCCGACCCCAGCCCCGGCCCCAGCCCTGTCCCAGCCCCAGCCCTGCCCCAGCCCCGGTCCCAGCCCCGGCCCCTGCCCAGACCCATTCCCATCCCTGCCCCCAGCACAGCCCCAGCCCCAGCCCCAGCCCCTGCCCAGGGCCCACCCCCAGACCAGCCCCACCCTCGGCCCCAGCCCAGCCCCAGCCCCGGCCCTGCCCCAGCCCAGCCCCAGCCACCGCCCAGCCCCAGCCCTGGACCCAGCCCCAGCCCTGGACCCAAGCCCAGCCCCAGCCCCAGCCCTGGCCCAAACCCCAGCCCCAGCCCTGGCCCCAGCACCAGCCCAGCCCAGCCCCAGCCCTGGACCTGGCCCCAGCCCAGCCCCAACCCAGCCCTGCTCCAGCCCAGCCCCAGCCACAGCCGAGCCTCCAGCCCAGTCCTGCTTCAGCGCCGGCCCCAACCCAGCCCCACCCCTGCCCTAGACTTGGTTCCAGCCCTTACCCCAGCCCTGCCCTCAGCCCAGCCCCAGCCAGGCCCCAGCCCTGCCCCAGCCCAGCCCCAGCCCCTGCCCTTGACCCAGCCCTGCCCTGCCCCACTCCCATCCCTGCCCCCAGCCCTGTCCCCAGCCCTGCCCCAGCTGTGGCCCCAGCCCTGTCCCCAGCCCCGTCCCCTGCCCCAGCCCCAGCCCTAGCCCAGCCCTGCCCCAGCTCAGCCCCAGCCCCCACCCCTACCCCAGCCCTGCCCCAGCCCCACCCCTAGCCTAGCCCTGCCCTCAGCCCAGCCCCAGCCCCGCCCCAGCCCCCAGCCCTAGCCCCACCCTCGTCCCCAGCCCAGCCCCAACTCTAGCCCAGCCCTGCCCCCAGCCCCAGCCCAGCCCCAGCCCGGCCCCAGCCCTGCCCCAGCCCAGCCCCAGCCCCAGCCCCATCCGTTCCCCCAGCCCAGCCCAGCCCCATCCCCATCCCTGCCCCCAGCCCAGCCCCAGCCCTGGCCCATACCCCAGCCCCAGCCCTGGCCCCAGCCCCAGCCTCAGCCCCAGCCCAGCCCCAGACCGGCCCCAGCCCTGCCCCAGCCCAGCCCCAGCCCCAGCCCCATCCGTTCCCCCAGCCCAGCCCAGCCCCATCCCCATCCCTGCCCCCAGCCCAGCCCCAGCCCTGCCCAAGCCCTGGCTCCTGCAACAGCTCCGGCCCCAGCCCCACCCTCGGCCCCAGCCCTAGCCCCAGCCCCAGCCCCAGCCCTACCCACAGGCCCCAGTCCTGCCCCAGCCCCAGCCCCAACACTAGCCCCTGCCCTGGCCCCCAGCCCCAGCCCCAGCCCTACCCACAGGCCCCAGCCCAGCCCCAGCCCTAGCCCAGCCCAGCCCCAGCCACAGCCCAGCCCCAGCCCTGGACCCAGCCCCAGCCCCAGCCCCAGACCTGCCCCAGCCCCAGCCCCAGCCACAGCCCAGCCCCAGCCCTGGACCCAGCCCCCCGCCCCTTCCCTGCCCCAGCCTAGCCCCAGCCCCAGCCCCAGCCCCAATCTTGGCTCCAGTCCAGCCCCAGTTCCAGCCCTGCCCCAGCCACGGACCCAGCCCCGGCCCCAGACTCGGCCCCAGACTCGGCCCCAGCCCAGCCCCAGCCCTAGCCCTGCCCAGCCCCAGCCCTAGCCCAGGCCCGGTCCCAGCCCCAGCCCCATCCCTGCCCCCAGTCCAGCCCTAGCCCAGCCCTCAGCCAGCCCCCCGCCCTGCCCCAGCCCTGCACCGAACCCACCCCAGACCGGCCCCAGCCCTACACCAGCTCAGGCCCCAGCCCCTGTCCCCATCCCCGGCCCCTGCCCCCGCCCCATCCCTACCCCAGCCCAGCCCCAGCCCCGGCCCCTGCCATAGCCCCAGCTCCATTCCTGCCCCAGCCCTACCCCAGCCCCAGCCCTGGACCCAGCCCCAGCCCAGCCTCAGCCTCAGCCCCAGCCCAGCCACAGCCACAGCCACAGCCCAGCACCAGCTCTGGACCCAGCCCCAGCCCCAGCCCCAGCCTAGCCCCAGCCCCAGCCCCCGCCCTGCCCTAGCCCAGGCCAAGCCACAGCCCAGCCCCAGCCCTGGACCCAGCCCCCAGCCCTAGCCCCAGCCCAGCTCCAGCCCCTGCCCTGGACCCAGCCCTGCCCCGAACCCAGCCCCAGTCCTGCCCCATCCCAGCCCCAAACCCCAGTCCTGGCCCAGGCCCAGCCCTTGCCCAGCCCTGCACTCAGCCCCAGCCCCAGCCCCAGCCCCACCCTCGGCCCCAGACCAGCCCCAGCCCTGCCCCAGCCCAGCCCAGCCCCAGCCACCAGCCCAGCCCCAGCCCTGGATCCAGCCCCAGCCCCAGCCCAGCCCCAGCCCTGCCCCAGCCGTGGCCCGTGCCCCTGACCCCAGCCCCAGCCACAGCCCAGCCCCAACCCAGCCCCAGCCCCAGCCCCAGCCCCAGGCACAGCCCCAGCCCTGCCCAAGCCCTGGCTCCTGCAACAGCCCCGGCCCCAGCCCCACCCTCGGCCCCAGTCCTAGCCCCAGCCCTGCCCCAGCCCAGCCCCCAGCCCCGACACAGCCCCAGCCCCAGCTCAAGCCCAGACCCAGCCCCTTCCCTGCCCCAGCCCCTGCCCCAGCCCCAGTCCTGCCCCATCCCAGACCCCATCCCTAGCCCTGCCCAAGCCGTGCCCTCAGCCCAGCCCCAGCCCCAGCCGTGCCCTCAGCCCTGTCCCCAGCCCCAGCCACAGCCCAGCACCAACGCTGCTCCAGCCCCAGCCCCAGGCACGGCCCCAGCTCCGCCCCAGCCTCGGCCACAGCCACAGCCCCAGCCCTGCCCAAACCTTGGTTCCAGCCCCAGCCACAGCCCTGCCCCAGCCCCAGCCCCATCCCCAGCCCTGCCCCCAGCCCCAGCCCCAGCCCCAGCCCCAGCCCAGCCCTGTCCCCAGACCCAGCCCTGCCCCAGCCCAGCCCCAGCCCCAGCCCAGCCCCAACCCTGCCCCAGCCCCAGCCCCAGGCATTGCCCCTGCCCTGCCCCAGCCCCTGGCTCCTGCCCCCAGCCCCAGGCATTGCCCCTGCCCTGCCCCAGCCCTGGCTCCTGCCCCAGCCCCTGCCCCAGTCGCAGCCCCCAGCCCTGCCCAAACCTTGGTTCCAGCCCCCAGCTCCAGCAAAGCCCCAGCCCTACCCCTAACTCAGCCCTAGCCCCAGCCCAGCCCCAGCCCTAGCCCTGCCCCAGTCCCCGCCCCAGCCCCAGACCCAGCCCCAGTCCTGCCCAGCCCCAGCCCCAGCCCAGCCCCGGTCCCAGCCCAGCCCCATCCCTGCCCCCAGCCCAGCCCAGCCCCATCCCCATCCTTGCCCCCAGCCCCATCCACATCCTTGTCCCCAGCCCCAGCCCCATCCCTGCCCCCAGTCCAGCCCTAGCCCAGCCCTCACCCAGCCCCCCGCCCTGCCCCAGCCCTGCACCGAACCCAGCCCCAGACCGGCCCCAGCCCTGGCCCAAACCCCAGCCCCAGCCCTGGCCCAAACCCCAGCCCCAGCCCTGGCCCCAGCCCCAGCCTCAGCCCTAGCCCAGCCCCAGCCCCAGTCCTGCCCCAGCCCCAGCCCCAACACTAGCCCCTGCCCTGGCCCCAGCCCCAGCCCCAGCCCTACCCACAGGCCCCCAGCCCAGCCCCAGCCCTAGCCCAGCCCAGCCACAGCCACAGCCCAGCCCCAGCCCTGGACCCAGCCCCAGCCCCAGCCCCAGACCTGCCCCAGCCCCAGCCCAGGCCCAGCCCTAGCCCTGCCCCAGTCCCCGCCCCAGCCCCAGACACAGCCCCAGTCCTGCCCCCAGCCCAGCCCAGCCCCATCCCCATCCTTGCCCTCAGCCCCATCCACATCCTTGTCCCAGCCCCAGCCCCATCCCTGCCCCCAGTCCAGCCCTCACCCAGCCCCCGCCCTGCCCCAGCCCTGCACCGAACCCAGCCCCAGACCGGCCCCAGCCCTGGCCCCAGCCCCAGTCCCAGCCCCTGGCCCAAACCCCAGCCCCAGCCCTGGCCCCAGCCCCAGCCTCAGCCCTAGCCCAGCCCCAGCCCCAGTCCTGCCCCAGCCCCAGCCCCAACACTAGCCCCTGCCCTGGCCCCAGCCCCAGCCCACAGCCCTACCCACAGGCCCTGGACCCAGCCCCAGCCCTAGCCCAGCCCAGCCACAGCCACAGCCCAGCCCCAGCCCTGGACCCAGCCCCAGCCCAGCCCCAGACCTGCCCCAGCCCCAGCCCCAGCCCCAGCCCCAGCCCAGCCCCCAGCCCCCTGGGACCCAGCCCCCGCCCCTTCCCTGCCCCAGCCCCAGCCCCAGCCCTGGACCCAGCCCCAGCCCCCAGGCCTGGACCCCAGCCCCAGCCACAGCCCTGGACCCAGCCCCGGACCCAGCCCTGCCCCCAGCCCCGGCCCCCAGCCCCAGCCCCAGCCCTGCCCCAGCCCAGCCCCAGCACCAGCCCCCTGCCCTAGACCCGGCCACAGCCCCAGCTCCAGCCCTACCCCAGTCCCTGCCCCAGGCCAGCCCTGCCCCAGCCCAGCCCCAGCCCCAGCCTCAACCCAGTCCCCGCCCCAGCCCAGTCCTAGTCCCAGCCCAGCCCCAGCCCTGCCCCCAGCCCCAGCCCCAGCCCCACCCTCGGCCCCAGCCCAGCCCCAGCCCTAGCCCAGCCCAGCCCCAGCCACAGCCCAGCCCCAGACCTGGGACCCATCCCCAGCCCAGCCCCAGCCCTGCCCCAGCCCAGCCCCAGCCACAGCCCAGCCCCAGCCACAGCCCAGCCCCAGACCTGGACCCAGCCCCTGTCCCAGCCCCAGCCCCAGCCCAGCCCCAGCCCCAGCCCCAGCCCCAGCCCAGCCCAAGCCACAGCCTAGCCCTGCCCCGAACCCAGCCCCAGCCCGGCCCCAGCCCTGCCCCAGCCGCGGCCCCAGCCCTGGACCCAGCCACAGCCCCAGCCCCAGCCACAGCCCAGCCCCAGCCCTGGACCCCAGCCCCAGCCTCAGCCCCAGCACTGGACCCAGCCTAGGCCCCAGCCCCAGCCCAGCCCCAGCCCAGCCCCAGCCCTGCCCCAGCCCAGCCCCGCCCCAGCCCAGCCCCAGCCACAGCCCAGCCCCAGACCTGGACCCAGCCCTGTCCCAGCCCCAGCCCCAGCCCAGCCCAGCCCCAGCCCAGCCCCAGCCCAGCCCAAGCCACAGCCTAGCCCTGCGCCGAACCCAGCCCCAGCCCGGACCCTGCCCTGCCCCCAGCCGCGGCCCGTGCCCCTGACCCAGCCCCAGCCCCAGCCCAGCCCCAACCCTGCCCCAGCCCCAGCCCCAGGCATGGCCCCAGCCCTGCCACGGCCCTGGCTCCTGCAACAGCCCCTGCCCCAGACCCAGCCCCAGCCCTGCCCCCAGCTCAGCCCAGCCCCATCCCCATCCTTCCCCCTACCCCAGCCCAGTCCCGGTCCCAGCCCAGCCCCAAACCTGCTCCAAGCCCCAGCCCCAGCCCAGCCCCAGCCCTTCCCCAGCCCTAGCCCGGGTCTCGGCCCCAGCCCAGCGCTGCCCCAGCCCAGCTCTAGCCCAGCCGTGCACGCAGCCCTAGCCCAGCCCTGCCCTCAGGCCAGCACCAGCCCAGCCTCGGCCCCAAACCTGCCCCAGCGCCAGTCCTGCCCCACCCCCAGCCCCACCCCAGCCACAGCCCTGCCCAAGAATTGCTTCCAGTCCCAGCCCCAGCCCCAGCCCTGTCCCAGCCCAGCCCAAGCCACAGCCCTGTCCCAGCCCTGTCCCCAGCCCCTTCCCTGCCCCAGCCCTACCTCAGCCCAGCCCCAGCCCCAGCCCTACCCCAGACCTGCCCCAGCCTCAGGTCCAGCCCTGCCCCAGGCCCAGCCCAGAACCCAGACCAGCCCCACCCTCATCCCCAGCCCAGCCCAGCCCCAGCCCTGCCCCAGCCCAGCCCCAGCCCCAGCCCTGGACCCAGCCCCAGCCCCAGCCCTGCCCCAGCCCAGCCCCAGCCCTGGACCCAGCCCCAGCCCCAGCCCTGCCCCAGCCCAGCCCCAACCCTGGACCCAGCCCCAGCCCCAGCCCTGGACCCAGCCCCGGCACCTGCCCTGGCCCCAGCCCCAGCCCCAGCCCAGCCCCAGCCCAAGGCCCAGCCTCCAGCCTAGTCCTGCCCTAGCCCCGGCCCTAGCCCCAGTTCCAGCCTTGACCCAGTCCCTGCCCCAGGCCAGCCCTGCCCCAGCCCAGCCCCAGCCCTGGACCCAGCCCCAGCCCCAGCCCTGCCCCATCCCAGCCCCAGCCCTGGACCCAGCCCCCGGCCCCAGCCCTGCCCCAGCCCCGGCCCCAGGCCCGGCCCCAGACTCGGCCCCAGCCCTACCCCAGCCCAGTCCTGGTCCCAGCCCAGCCCCAGCCCTGCCCCAGCCCAGCCCCAGCCCCAGACCCAACCTCGGCCTCAGCCCAGGCCTGCCCTCAGCCCCAGCCCCAGCCCCAACCCCACCCTCGGCCCCAGCCCAGCCCCAGCCCCAGCCCCGGCCCCAACCTCAGTCCCAGCCCTGCTCCTAGCTCCGACCCCAGCCCCGGCCCCAGCCCTGTCCCAGCCCCAGTCCTGCCTCAGCCCCAAACCCAGCCCCAGCCCTGCCCCAGCCCAGCCCCAGCCCTGGACCCAGCCCCAGCCCCAGCCCTGGACCCAGCCCCAGCCCCAGCCCTGCCCCAGCCCAGCCCCAGCCCTGGACCCAGCCCAGCCACAGCCTTGGACCCAGCCCCAGCCCCAGCCCTGCCCCAGCCCAGCCCCAGCCCTGGACCCAGCCCCAGCACCAGCCGTGGACCCAGCCCCAGCCCCGGCCCCAGCCTCGGCCCCAGCCCTGCCCCAGCCCTGCCCTCAGCCCCAGCCCCAACCCCACCCTCGGCCTCAGCCCAGCCCTGCCCTACCCCCGCCCAGCCCAGAACCCAGCCCAGCCTCAGCCCCGGCCCCAGCCCTGCCCCAGCCCCGGCCCCAGCCCAGCCCCAGCCCTGGACCCAGCCCCAGCCCTAACCCAGCCCCAGCTCAGCCCCAGCCACCGCCCAGCCCCAGCCCTGGACCCAAGCCTCGGGCCCTGCCCTGCCCCAGTCCCAGCCCAGACCCCAGCCCAGCCCCTCCCACGGCCCCATCCCCGGCCCCAGCACAGCCCTAGCCCAGCCCTGCACAGCCACAGTCCTAACCCAGCCCTGCACTCAGCCCCAGCCCCAGCCCTGCCCCAGCCCCGGCTCCAGCCCCGGCCCCAGACTCGGTCCCAGCCCAGCCCCAGCCCTACCCCAGCCCCAGCCCTGGACCCAGCCCCAGCCCAGCCTCAGCCCTGCCCCAGCCCAGCCACAGCCACAGCCACAGCCCAGCACCAGCTCTGGACCCAGCCCCAGCCCCAGCCCCAGCCTAGCCCCAGCCCCAGCCCCCGCCCTACCCTAGCCCAGGCTAAGCCACAGCCCAGCCCCAGCCCTGGACCCAGCCCCAGCCCTAGCCCCAGCCCAGCTCCAGCCCCAGCCCTGCCCCAGCCCAGCCCAAGCCACAGCCCAGACCTGCCCCGAACCCAGCCCCAGTCCTGCCCCATCCCAGCCCCAAATCCCAGTCCTGGCCCAGGCCCAGCCCTTGCCCAGCCCTGCACTCAGCCCCAGCCCCAGCCCCAGCCCCACCCTCGGCCCCAGACCAGCCCCAGCCCTGCCCCAGCCCAGCCCAGCCACAGCCACAGCCCAGCCCCAGCCCTGGATCCAGCCCCAGCCCCAGCCCAGCCCCAGCCCTGCCCCAGCCGTGGCCCGTGCCCCTGACCCCAGCCCCAGCCACAGCCCAGCCCCAACCCAGCCCCAGCCCCAGCCCCAGGCACGGCCCCAGCCCTGCCCAAGCCCTGGCTCCTGCAACAGCCCCGGCCCCAGCCCCACCCTCGGCCCCAGCCCTAGCCCCCAGCCCTGCCCCAGCCCCGACACAGCCCCAGCCCCAGCTCAAGCCCAGACCCAGCCACTTCCCTGCCCCAGCCCCTGCCCCAGCCCCAGTCCTGCCCCATCCCAGACCCCATCCCTAGCCCTGCCCAAGCCGTGCCCTCAGCCCAGCCCCAGCCCCAGCCGTGCCCTCAGCCCTGTCCCCAGCCCCAGCCACAGCCCAGCACCAACGCTGCTCCAGCCCCAGCCCCAGGCACGGCCCCAGCTCCGCCCCAGCCCCGGCCACAGCCACAGCCCCAGCCCTGCCCAAACCTTGGTTCCAGCCCCGGCCACAGCCCTGCCCCAGCCCCAGCCCCATCCCCAGCCCTGCCCCCAGCCCCAGACCCAGCCCCAGCCCCAGCCCAGCCCTGTCCCCAGACCCAGCCCTGCCCCAGCCCAGCCCCAGCCCCAGCCCAGCCCCAACCCTGCCCCAGCCCCAGCCCCAGGCATTGCCCCTGCCCTGCCCCAGCCCTGGCTCCTGCCCCAGCCCCAGCCCCAGTCGCAGCCCCAGCCCTGCCCAAACCTTGGTTCCAGCCCCAGCTCCAGCAAAGCCCCAGCTCTACCCCTAACTCAGCCCTAGCCCCAGCCCAGCCCCAGCCCTAGCCCTGCCCCAGTCCCCGCCCCAGCCCCAGACACAGCCCCAGCCCTGCCCAGCCCCAGCCCCAGCCCCAACCCCAGTCCAGCCCCGGTCCCAGCCCAGCCCCATCCCTGCCCCCAGCCCAGCCCAGCCCCATCCCCATCCTTGCCCCCAGCCCCATCCACATCCTTGTCCCCAGCCCCAGCCCCATCCCTGCCCCCAGTCCAGCCCTAGCCCAGCCCTCACCCAGCCCCCGCCCTGCCCCAGCCCTGCACTGAACCCAGCCCCAGACCGGCCCCAGCCCTACACCAGCTCGGGCCCCAGCCCTGTCCCCATCCCCAGCCCCTGCCCCAGCCCCAGCCCTAGCCCAGCCCTGCCCTCAGCCCCAGCCCCAGCCCTGCCCAAGCCCCAGCCCTAGCCCAGCCCTGCCTTCAGCCCCAGCCCCAGCCCCACCCTCGGCCCCAGCCCAGCCACAGCCCCCGGCCCCAGCCACAGCCCAGCCCCCGCCCCATCCCTACCCCAGCCCAGCCCCAGCCCCGGCCCCTGCCTTAGCCCCAGCTACAGTCCTGCCCCATCCCAGCCCCCCATCCCCAGCCCTGCCCAAGCCCTGCCCTCAGCCCAGCCCCAGCCCCAGCCCGGCCCCAACCCTTTCCCCAGCCCCAGCCCTGTCCCCAGCCCAGCCCCAGCCCCAGCCTTGCCCCAGTCCCCGCCCCAGCCCAGTCCTGGTCCCAGCCCAACCCCAGCCCTGCCCCAGCCCTAGACAGCCCTACCCTCAGGCCCCAGCCCCAGCCCCAGCCCTAGCCCCACCCTCGGCCCCAGCCCAGCCCCAGCCCCGGCCCTGCCCCAGCCCAGCCCCAGCCACCGCCCAGCCCCAGTCCTGGACCCAGCACCAGCCCTGGACCCAGCCCAGCCCCAGCCCCAGCCCTGGCCCAAACCCCAGCCCCAGCCCTGGCCCCAGCCCCAGCCTCAGCCCTAGCCCAGCCCCAGCCCCAGTCCTGCCCCAGCCCCAGCCCCAGCCCCAGCCCCAGCCCCAGCCCTACCCTCAGGCCCCAGCCCCAGCCCCAGCCCCACCCTCGGCCCCAGCCCAGCCCCAGACCTAGCCCAGCCCACCCCCAGCCACAGCCCAGCCCCAGCCCTGTCCCAGCCCCAGCCCCAACACTAGCCCCTGCCCTGGCCCCAGCCCCAGCCCCAGCCCTACCCACAGGCCCCAGCCCAGCCCCAGCGCTAGCCCAGCCCAGCCCCAGCCACAGCCCAGCCCCAGCCCTGGACCCAGCCCCAGCCCCAGCCACAGCCCTGCCCCAGCCCAGCCCCAGCCACAGCCCAGCCCCAGCCCTGGACCCAGCCCCCGCCCCTTCCCTGCCCCAGCCTAGCCCCAGCCCCAGCCCCAGCCCTAGCCCTGCCCAGCCCCAGCCCCAGCCCAGGCCCGGTCCCAGCCCCAGCCCCATCCCTGCCCCCAGTCCAGCCCTAGCCCAGCCCTCAGCCAGCCCCCACCCTGCCCCAGCCCTGCACCGAACCCACCCCAGACCGGCCCCAGCCCTACACCAGCTTGGGCCCCAGCCCTGTCCCCATCCCCGGCCCCTGCCCCCGCCCCATCCCTACCCCAGCCCAGCCCCAGCCCCGGCCCCTGCCTTAGCCACAGCTCCATTCCTGCCCCATCCCAGCCCCCAGCCCCAGCCCTGAACAAGCACTGCCCTCAGCCCAGCCCCAGACCCAGCCCGGCCCCAGCCCTGTCCCCAGCCCCAGACCCAGCCCTGTCCCCAGCCCCAGTCCCAGCCACACCCTCGGCACCAGCCCAGCCTCAGCCCCAGCCCCAACCTGGGCCCCAGCCCAGCCCCTATTCCAGCCCTGCCCTCAGCCTCAGCCCAACCCCCAGCCCCAGCCCCACCCTCGGCCCCAGCCCAGCCCCAGCCCCAGCCCCGGCCCCAACCTCAGTCCCAGCCCTGCTCCTAGCCCCGACCCCAGCCCCGGCCCCAGCCCTGTCCCAGCCCCAGCCCTGCCCCAGCCCCGGTCCCAGCCCCAGCCCCTGCCCAGACCCATTCCCATCCCTGCCCCCAGCACTGCCCCAGCCCCAGCCCCAGCCCCTGCCCAGGCCCACTCCCAGACCAGCCCCACCCTCGGCCCCAGCCCAGCCCCAGCCCCGGCCCTGCCCCAGCCCAGCCCCAGCCACCGCCCAGCCCCAGCCCTGGACCCAGCCCCAGCCCTGGACCCAGCCCCAGCCCTGGCCCCAGCACCAGCCCCAGCCCAGCCCCAGCCCCGTCCCCTGCCCCAGCCCCAACCCTAGCCCAGCCCTGCCCCCAGCCCCAGCCCAGCCCCAGCCCGGCCCCAGCCCTGCCCCAGCCCAGCCCCAGCCCCGCCCCAGCCCCAGCCCTAGCCCCACCCTCGGCCCCAGCCCAGCCCCAGCCCCAGCCCAGCCCCAGCCCGGCCCCAGCCCTGACCCAGCCCAGCCCCAGCCCCAGCCCTACCCCAGCCCTGCCCCAGCCCCACCCCTAGCCTAGCCCTGCCCTGAGCCCAGCCCCAGCCCTGCCCCACCAACAGCCCCAGCCCCACCATCGGCCCCAGCCCAGCCCCAGCCCCAGCCCCATCCGTTCCCCCAGCCCAGCCCAGCCCCATCCCCATCCCTGCCCCCAGCCCAGCCCCAGCCCCAGCCCTGTCCCAGCCCAGCCCCAGCCCTGGACCCAGCCCCAGCCCCAGCCCTGCCCGAGCCCAGCTCCAGCCCTGGACCCAGCCCCAGCCCCAGCCCCAGCCCTGGCCCAAACCCCAGCCCCAGCCCTGGCCCCAGCCCCAGCCTCAGCCCTAGCCCAGCCCCAGCCCCAGTCCTGCCCCAGCCCCAGCCCCAACACTAGCCCCTGCCCTGGCCCCAGCCCCAGCCCCAGCCCTACCCACAGGCCCCAGCCCAGCCCCAGCCCTAGCCCAGCCCAGCCACAGCCACAGCCCAGCCCCAGCCCTGGACCCAGCCCCAGCCCCAGCCACAGCCCTGCCCCAGCCCAGCCCCAGCCACAGCCCAGCCCCAGCCCTGGACCCAGCCCCCGCCCCTTCCCTGCCCCAGCCTAGCCCCAGCCCCAGCCCCAGCCCCAATCTTGGCCCCAGCCCAGCCCCAGTTCCAGCCCTGCCCCAGCCACGGACCCAGCCCCGGCCCGAGACTCGGCCCCAGACTCGGCCCCAGCCCAGCCCCAGCCCTAGCCCTGCCCAGCCCCAGCCCCAGCCCAGGCCCGGTCCCAGCCCCAGCCCCATCCCTGCCCCCAGTCCAGCCCTAGCCCAGCCCTCAGCCAGCCCCCGCCCTGCCCCAGCCCTGCACCGAACCCACCCCAGACCGGCACCAGCCCTACACCAGCTCGGGCCCCAGCCCTGTCCCCATCCCCGGCCCCTGCCCCCGCCCCATCCCTACCCCAGCCCAGCCCCAGCCCCGGCCCCTGCCTTAGCCACAGCTCCATTCCTGCCCCATCCCAGCCCCCAGCCCCAGCCCTGCCCAAGCACTGCCCTCAGCCCAGCATCAGCCCCAGCCCGGCCCCAGCCCTGTCCCCAGCCCCAGTCCCAGCCACACCCTCGGCACCAGCCCAACCTCAGCCCCAGCCCCAACCATGGCCCCAGCCCAGCCCCTATTCCAGCCCTGCCCTCAGCCTCAGCCCAACTCCCAGCCCCAGCCCCACCCTCGGCCCCAGCCCAGCCCCAGCCCCAGCCCCGGCCCCAACCTCAGTCCCAGCCCTGCTCCTAGCCCCGACCCCAGCCCCGGCCCCAGCCCTGTCCCAGCCCCAGCCCTGCCCCAGCCCCGGTCCCAGCCCCAGCCCCTGCCCAGACCCATTCCCATCCCTGCCCCCAGCACTGCCCCAGCCCAGCCCCAGCCACCGCCCAGCCCCAGCCCTGGACCCAGCCCCAGCCCTGGACCCAGCCCAGCCCCAGCCCCAGCCCTGGCCCAAACCCCAGCCCCAGCCCTGGCCCCAGCACCAGCCCCAGCCCAGCCCCAGCCCTGGACCTGGCCCCAGCCCAGCCCCAACCCAGCCCTGCTCCAGCCCAGCCCCAGCCACAGCCGAGCCTCCAGCCCAGTCCTGCTTCAGCGCCGGCCCCAACCCAGCCCCAGCCCTCCCCTAGACTTGGTTCCAGCCCTTACCCTAGCCCTGCCCTCAGCCCAGCCCCAGCCAGGCTCCAGCCCTGCCCCAGCCCAGCCACAGCCCCTGCCCTGGACCCAGCCCTGCCCCGCCCCACTCCCATCCCTGCCCCCAGCCCTGTCCCCAGCCCCGGCCCCTGCCCCAGCCCAAGCCCTAGCCCAGTCCTGCCCTCAGCCCCAGCCCCAGCCCCAGCCCCACCCACAACCCCAGCCTAGCCCCAGCCCCAGCCCTGCCCCAGCCCTGCCCCAGCCCAGACCCACCCCCAGCCCAGCACCAGCCCTGCCCCAGCTGTGGCCCCAGCCCTGTCCCCAGCCCCGTCCCCTGCCCCAGCCCCAGCCCTAGCCCAGCCCTGCCCCAGCTCAGCCCCAGCCCCACCCCTACCCCAGCCCTGCCCCAGCCCCACCCCTAGCCTAGCCCTGCCCTCAGCCCAGCCCCAGCCCCGCCCCAGCCCCAGCCCTAGCCCCACCCTCGTCCCCAGCCCAGCCCCAACCCTAGCCCAGCCCTGCCCCCAGCCCCAGCCCAGCCCCAGCCCGGCCCCAGCCCTGCCCCAGCCCTGCCCCAGCCCAGCCCCAGACCCAGCCCAGCCACAGCCCGGCCCCAGCCCTGCCCCACCTGTGGCCCCAGCCCTGTCCCCAGCCCCTGCCCCTGCCCCAGCCCCAGCCCTAGCCCAGCCCTGACCCAGCCCAGCCCCAGCCCCAGCCCTACCCCAGCCCTGCCCCAGCCCCACCCCTAGCCTAGCCCTGCCCTGAGACCAGCCCCAGCCCCAGCCCCAGACCTGCCCCAGCCAAGCCCCAGCCACAGCCCAGCCCCAGCCCTGGACCCAGCCCCCGCCCCTTCCCTGCCCCAGCCTAGCCCCAGCCCCAGCCCCAGCCCCAGCCCCAATCATGGCCCCAGCCCAGCCCCAGTTCCAGCCTTGACCCAGTCCCCGCCCCAGCACAATTCTGGTCCCAGCCCAGCCCCAGCCCTGCCCCAGCCCTGCCCCAGACCTACCCTCAGGCCCCAGCCCCAGCCCTAGCCCTAGCCCAGCCCAGCCACAGCCACAGCCCAGCCCCAGCCCTGGACCCAGCCCCCGCCCCTTCCCTGCCCCAGCCCAGCCCCAGCCACAGCCCTGCCCCAGCCCAGCCCCAGCCACAGCCCAGCCCTAGCCCCACCCTCGTCCCCAGCCCAGCCCCAACCCTAGCCCAGCCCTGCCCCCAGCCCCAGCCCAGCCCCAGCCCGGCCCCAGCCCTGCCCCAGCCCTGCCCCAGCCCAGCCCCAGACCCAGCCCAGCCACAGCCCGGCCCCAGCCCTGCCCCACCTGTGGCCCCAGCCCTGTCCCCAGCCCCTGCCCCTGCCCCAGCCCCAGCCCTAGCCCAGCCCTGACCCAGCCCAGCCCCAGCCCCAGCCCTACCCCAGCCCTGCCCCAGCCCCACCCCTAGCCTAGCCCTGCCCTGAGACCAGCCCCAGCCCCAGCCCCAGACCTGCCCCAGCCAAGCCCCAGCCACAGCCCAGCCCCAGCCCTGGACCCAGCCCCCGCCCCTTCCCTGCCCCAGCCTAGCCCCAGCCCCAGCCCCAGCCCCAGCCCCAATCATGGCCCCAGCCCAGCCCCAGTTCCAGCCTTGACCCAGTCCCCGCCCCAGCACAATTCTGGTCCCAGCCCAGCCCCAGCCCTGCCCCAGCCCTGCCCCAGACCTACCCTCAGGCCCCAGCCCCAGCCCTAGCCCTAGCCCAGCCCAGCCACAGCCACAGCCCAGCCCCAGCCCTGGACCCAGCCCCCGCCCCTTCCCTGCCCCAGCCCAGCCCCAGCCACAGCCCTGCCCCAGCCCAGCCCCAGCCACAGCCCAGCCCCACCCCAGCCCCAATCTTGGCCCCAGCCCAGCCCCAGTTCCAGCCCTGCCCCAGCCACGGACCCAGCCCCGGCCACAGACTCGGCCCCAGACTCGGCCCGAGCCCAGCCCCAGCCCTAGCCCTGCCCAGCCCCAGCCCCAGCCCAGGCCTGGTCCCAGCCCCAGCCCCATCCCTGCCCCCAGTCCAGCCCCAGCCCAGCCCTCAGCCAGCCCCCGCCCTGCCCCAGCCCTGCACCGAACCCACCCCAGACCGGCCCCAGCCCTACACCAGCTCGGGCCCCAGCCCTGTCCCCGTCCCCGGCCCCTGCCCCTGCCCCATCCCTACCCCAGCCCAGCCCCAGCCCCGGGCCCTGCCTTAGCCACAGCTCCATTCCTGCCCCATCCCAGCCCCCAGCCCCAGCCCTGCCCAAGCACTGCCCTCAGCCCAGCCCCAGACCAGACCCGGCCCCAGCCCTGTCCCCAGCCCCAGACCCAGCCCTGTCCCCAGCCCCAGCCCCAGCCACACCCTCGGCACCAGCCCAGCCTCAGCCCCAGCCCCAACCTTGGCCCCAGCCCAGCCCCTATTCCAGCCCTGCCCTCAGCCTCAGCCCAACCCCCAGCCCCAGCCCCACCCTCGGCCCCAGCCCAGCCCCAGCCCCAGCCCCGGCCCCAACCTCAGTCCCAGCCCTGCTCCTAGCCCCGACCCCAGCCCCGGCCCCAGCCCTGTCCCAGCCCCCAGCCCTGCCCCAGCCCCGGTCCCAGCCCCGGCCCCTGCCCAGACCCATTCCCATCCCTGCCCCCAGCACTGCCCCAGCCCCAGCCCCAGCCCCTGCCCAGGCCCACTCCCAGACCAGCCCCACCCTCGGCCCCAGCCTAGCCCCAGCCCCGGCCCTGCCCCAGCCCAGCCCCAGCCACCGCCCAGCCCCAGCCCTGGACCCAGCCCCAGCCCTGGCCCCAGCCCAGCCCCAGCCCCAGCCGTGGCCCAAACCCCAGCCCCAGCCCTGGCACCAGCACCAGCCCAGCCCAGCCCCAGCCCTGGACCTGGCCCCAGCCCAGCCCCAACCCAGCCCTGCTCCAGCCCAGCCCCAGCCACAGCCGAGCCTCCAGCCCAGTCCTGCTTCAGCGCCGGCCCCAACCCAGCCCCACCCCTGCCCTAGACTTGGTTCCAGCCCTTACCCCAGCCCTGCCCTCAGCCCAGCCCCAGCCCAGCCCCTGCCCTGGACCCAGCCCCAGCCCAGCCCCAGCCCAGCCCCTGCCCTGGACCCAGCCCCAGCCCCAGCCCAGCCCCAGCCCCGGCCCTGCCCCAGCCCAGCCCCAGCCACCGCCCAGCCCCAGCCCTGGACCCAGCCCCAGCCCTGGCCCCAGCCCAGCCCCAGCCCCAGCCCTGGCCCAAACCCCAGCCCCAGCCCTGGCCCCAGCACCAGCCCAGCCCAGCCCCAGCCCAGCCCCTGCCCTGGACCCAGCCCCAACCCAGCCCTGCTCCAGCCCAGCCCCAGCCACAGCCGAGCCTCCAGCCACCGCCCAGCCCCAGCCCTGGACCCAGCCCCAGCCCTGGCCCCAGCCCAGCCCCAGCCCCAGCCCTGGCCCAAACCCCAGCCCCAGCCCTGGCCCCAGCACCAGCCCAGCCCAGCCCCAGCCCTGGACCTGGCCCCAGCCCAGCCCCAACCCAGCCCTGCTCCAGCCCAGCCCCAGCCACAGCCGAGCCTCCAGCCCAGTCCTGCTTCAGCGCCGGCCCCAACCCAGCCCCACCCCTGCCCTAGACTTGGTTCCAGCCCTTACCCCAGCCCTGCCCTCAGCCCAGCCCCAGCCAGGCCCCAGCCCTGCCCCAGCCCAGCCCCAGCCCCTGCCCTGGACCCAGCCCTGCCCCGCCCCACTCCCATCCCTGCCCCCAGCCCTGTCCCCAGCCCCGGCCCCTGCCCCAGCCCAAGCCCTAGCCCAGTCCTGCCCTCAGCCCCAGCCCCAGCCCCACCCTCAACCCCAGCCTAGCCCCAACCCCAGCCCTGTCCCAGCCCCAGCCCTGCCCCAGCCCCGGTCCCAGCCCCGGCCCCTGCCCAGACCCATTCCCATCCCTGCCCCCAGCACTGCCCCAGCCCCAGCCCCAGCCCCTGCCCAGGCCCACTCCCAGACCAGCCCCACCCTCGGCCCCAGCCCAGCCCCAGCCCCGGCCCTGCCCCAGCCCAGCCCCAGCCACCGCCCAGCCCCAGCCCTGGACCCAGCCCCAGCCCTGGCCCCAACCCAGCCCCAGCCCCAGCCCTGGCCCAAACCCCAGCCCCAGCCCTGGCCCCAGCACCAGCCCAGCCCAGCCCCAGCCCTGGACCTGGCCCCAGCCCAGCCCCAACCCAGCCCTGCTCCAGCCCAGCCCCAGCCACAGCCGAGCCTCCAGCCCAGTCCTGCTTCAGCGCCGGCCCCAACCCAGCCCCACCCCTGCCCTAGACTTGGTTCCAGCCCTTACCCCAGCCCTGCCCTCAGCCCAGCCCCAGCCCAGCCCCTGCCCTGGACCCAGCCCCAGCCCAGCCCCAGCCCCAGCCCCTGCCCTGGACCCAGCCCCAGCCCCGGCCCTGCCCCCAGCCCAGCCCCTGCCACCCGCCCAGCCCCAGCCCTGGACCCAGCCCCAGCCCTGGCCCCAGCCCAGCCCCAGCCCCAGCCCTGGCCCAAACCCCAGCCCCAGCCCTGGCCCCAGCACCAGCCCAGCCCAGCCCCAGCCCTGGACCTGGCCCCAGCCCAGCCCCAACCCAGCCCTGCTCCAGCCCAGCCCCAGCCACAGCCGAGCCTCCAGCCCAGTCCTGCTTCAGCGCCGGCCCCAACCCAGCCCCACCCCTGCCCTAGACTTGGTTCCAGCCCTTACCCCAGCCCTGCCCTAAGCCCAGCCCCAGCCAGGCCCCAGCCCTGCCCCAGCCCAGCCCCAGCCCCTGCCCTGGACCCAGCCCTGCCCCGCCCCACTCCCATCCCTGCCCCCAGCCCTGTCCCCAGCCCCGGCCCCTGCCCCAGGCCAAGCCCTAGCCCAGTCCTGCCCTCAGCCCCAGCCCCAGCCCCACCCTCAACCCCCAGCCTTGCCCCAGCCCCAGCCCTGCCCCACCCCTGCCCCAGCCCAGACCCACCCCCAGCCCAGCACCAGCCCTGCCCCAGCCCTGCCCCAGCTGTGGCCCCAGCCCTGTCCCCAGCCCCGTCCCCTGCCCCAGCCCCAGCCCTAGCCCAGCCCTGCCCCAGCTCAGCCCCAGCCCCAGCCCTACCCCAGCCCTGCCCCAGCCCCACCCCTAGCCTAGCCCTGCCCTCAGCCCAGCCCCAGCCCCGCCCCAGCCCCAGCCCTAGCCCCACCCTCGTCCCCAGCCCAGCCCCAACCCTAGCCCAGCCCTGCCCCCAGCCCCAGCCCTGCGCCAGCCCAGCCCCAGCCTCAGCCCAACCACAGCCCGGCCCCAGCCCTGCCCCACCTGTGGCCCCAACCCTGTCCCCAGCCCCTGCCCCTGCCCCAGCCCCAGCCCTAGCCCAGCCCTGACCCAGCCCAGCCCCAGCCCCAGCCCTACCCCAGCCCTGCCCCAGCCCCACCCCTAGCCTAGCCCTGCCCTGAGCCCAGCCCCAGCCCCAGCCCCAGACCTGCCCCAGCCAAGCCCCAGCCCCAGCCCAGCCCCAGCCCTGGACCCAGCCCCCGCCCCTTCCCTGCCCCAGCCTAGCCCCAGCCCCAGCCCCAGCCCCAGCCCCAATCTTGGCCCCAGCCCAGCCCCAGTTCCAGCCCTGCCCCAGCCACGGACCCAGCCCCGGCCCCAGACTCGGCCCCAGACTCGGCCCCAGCCCAGCCCCAGCCCTAGCCCTGCCCAGCCCCAGCCCCAGCCCAGGCCCGGTCCCAGCCCCAGCCCCATCCCCATCCCTGCCCCCAGTCCAGCCCTAGCCCAGCCCTCAGCCAGCCCCCGCCCTGCCCCAGCCCTGCACCGAACCCACCCCAGACCGGCCCCAACCCTACACCAGCTCGGGCCCCAGCCCTGTCCCCATCCCCGGCCCCTGCCTCCGCCCCATGCCTACCCCAGCCCAGCCCCAGCCCCGGCCCCTGCCTTAGCCCCAGCTCCATTCCTGCCCCATCACAGCCCCCAGCCCCAGCCCTGCCCCAGTCCCAGCTCCAGCCCCGGCCCCAGATTCGGTCCCAGCCCAGCCCCAGCCCTACCCCAGCCCCAGCCCTGGACCCAGCCCCAGCCCAGCCTCAGCCTCAGCCCCAGCCCAGCCACAGCCACAGCCACAGCCCAGCCCCAGCTCTGGACCCAGCCCCAGCCCCAGCCCCAGCCTAGCCCCAGCCCCAGCCCCCGCCCTGCCCTAGCCCAGGCCAAGCCACAGCCCAGCCCCAGCCCTGGACCCAGCCCCAGCCCTAGCCCCAGCCCAGCTCCAGCCCCAGCCCTGCCCCAGCCCAGCCCCAGCCCCTGCCCTGGACCCAGCCCGGCCCCGAACCCAGCCCCAGTCCTGCCCCATCCCAGCCCCAAACCCCAGTCCTGGCCCAGGCCCAGCCCTTGCCAAGCCCTGCACTCAGCCCCAGCCCCAGCCCCAGCCCTACCCTCGGCCCCAGACCAGCCCCAGCCCTGCCCCAGCCCAGCCCAGCCACAGCCACAGCCCAGCCCCAGCCCTGGATCCAGCCCCAGCCCCAGCCCAGCCCCAGCCCAGCCCCATTTGTGGCCCGTGCCCCTGACCCCAGCCCCAGCCACAGCCCAGCCCCAACCCAGCCCCAGCCCCAGCCCCAGGCACGGCCCCAGCCCTGCCCAAGCCCTGGCTCCTGCAACAGCCCCGGCCCCAGCCCCACCCTCGGCCCCAGTCCTAGCCCCAGCCCTGCCCCAGCCCAGCCCCAGCCCCGACACAGCCCCAGCCCCAGCTCAAGCCCAGACCCAGCCCCTTCCCTGCCCCAGCCCCTGCCCCAGCCCCAGTCCTGCCCCATCCCAGACCCCATCCCTAGCCCTGCCCAAGCCGTGCCCTCAGCCCAGCCCCAGCCCCAGCCGTGCCCTCAGCCCTGTCCCCAGCCCCAGCCCCAGCCCAGCACCAACGCTGCTCCAGCCCCAGCCCCAGGCACGGCCCCAGCTCCGCCCCAGCCCCGGCCACAGCCACAGCCCCAGCCCTGCCCAAACCTTGGTTCCAGCCCCGGCCACAGCCCTGCCCCAGCCCCAGCCCCGCCCCAGCCCCAGCCCCATCCCCAGCCCTGCCCCCAGCCCCAGCCCCAGCCCCAGCCCCAGCCCAGCCCTGTCCCCAGACCCAGCCCTGCCCCAGCCCAGCCTCAGCCCCAGCCCAGCCCCAACCCTGCCCCAGCCCCACCCCCAGGCACGGCCCCTGCCCTGCCCCAGCCCTGGCTCCTGCCCCAGCCCCAGCCCCAGTCGCAGCCCCAGCCCTGCCCAAACCTTGGTTCCAGCCCCAGCTCCAGCAAAGCCCCAGCCCTACCCCTAACTCAGCCCTAGACCCAGCCCAGCCCCAGCCCTAGCCCTGCCCCAGTCCCCGCCCCAGCCCCAGACACAGCCCCAGCCCTGCCCAGCCCCAGCCCCAGCCCAGCCCCGGTCCCAGCCCAGCCCCATCCCTGCCCCCAGCCCAGCCCAGCCCCATCCCCATCCTTGCCCCCAGCCCCATCCACATCCTTGTCCCCAGCCCCAGCCCCATCCCTGCCCCCAGTCCAGCCCTAGCCCAGCCCTCACCCAGCCCCCGCCCTGCCCCAGCCCTGCACCGAACCCAGCCCCAGACCGGCCCCAGCCCTACACCAGCTCGGGCCCCAGCCCTGTCCCCATTCCCAGCCCCTGCCCCAGCCCCAGCCCTAGCCCAGCCCTGCCCTCAGCCCCAGCCCCAGCCCTGCCCAAGCCCCAGCCCTAGCCCAGCCCTGCCTTCAGCCCCAGCCCCAGCCCCAGCCCCACCCTCGGCCCCAGCCCAGCCACAGCCCCGGCCCCAGCCACAGCCCAGCCCCCGCCCCATCCCTACCCCAGCCCAGCCCCAGCCCCGGCCCCTGCCTTAGCCCCAGCTACAGTCCTGCCCCATCCCAGCCCCCATCCCCAGCCCTGCCCAAGCCCTGCCCTCAGCCCAGCCCCAGCCCCAGTCCGGCCCCAGCCCTTTCCCCAGCCCCAGCCCTGTCCCCAGCCCAGCCCCAGCCCCAGCCTTGCCCCAGTCCCCGCCCCAGCCCAGTCCTGGTCCCAGCCCAACCCCAGCCCTGCCCCAGCCCTAGCACAGCCCTACCCTCAGGCCCCAGCCCCAGCCCCAGCCCTAGCCCCACCCTCGGCCCCAGCCCAGCCCCAGCCCCGGCCCTGCCCCAGCCCAGCCCCAGCCACCGCCCAGCCCCAGTCCTGGACCCAGCCCCAGCCCTGGCCCCAGCCCAGCCCCAGCCCCAGCCCTGGCCCAAACCCCAGCCCCAGCCCTGGCCCCAGCCCCAGCCCCAGCCCAGCCCCAACCCAGCCCTGCTCCAGCCCAGCCCCAGCCACAGCCGAGCCTCCAGCCCAGTCCTGCTTCAGCGCCGGCCCCAACCCAGCCCCACCCCTGCCCTAGACTTGGTTCCAGCCCTTACCGCAGCCCTGCCCTCAGCCCAGCCCCAGCCAGGCCCCAGCCCTGCCCTACCTGTGGCCCCAGCCCTGTCCCCAGCCCCGGCCCCTGCCCCAGCCCCAGCCCCTGCCCTGGACCCAGCCCTGCCCCGCCCCGCTCCCATCCCTGCCCCGAGCCCTGTCCCCAGCCCCGGCCCCTGCCCCAGCCCAAGCCCTAGCCCAGTCCTGCCCTCAGCCCCAGCCCCAGCCCCAGCCCCACCCTCAACCCCAGCCTAGCCCCAGCCCCAGCCCTGCCCCAGCCCTGCCCCAGCCCAGACCCACCCCCAGCCCAGCACCAGCCCTGCCCCAGCCCTGCCCCAGCTGTGGCCCCAGCCCTGTCCCCAGCCCCGTCCCCTGCCCCAGCCCCAGCCCTAGCCCAGCCCAGCCACAGCCACAGCCCAGCCCCAGCCCAGCCCTAGCTCCTGTCCTGCCCCATCCCACCCCCATCCCCAGCCCTGCCCAACCCCTGCCCTCAGCCCAGCCCGAGCCCCACCCCGGCCGCAGCCCTGTCCCCGGCCCCAGCCACAGCCCAGCCCCAGCCCTGTCCCCAGCCCCAACCTCAGCCCCACCCACACCCTCGGCACCAGCCCAGCCCCAGCCCCAGCCCCATCCGTTCCCCCAGCCCAGCCCAGCCCCATCCCCATCCCTGCCCCCAGCCCAGCCCCAGCCCCAGCCCTGCCCCAGCCCAGCCCCAGCCCTGGACCCAGCCCCAGCCCTGGCCCAAACCCCAGCCCCAGCCCTGGCCCCAGCCCCAGCCTCAGCCCTAGCCCTGCCCCAGCCCCAGTCCTGCCCCAGCCCCAGCCCCAGCCCCAGCCCCAGCCCTACCCTCAGGCCCCAGCCCCAGCCCCAGCCCCACCCTCGGCCCCAGCCCAGCCCCAGACCTAGCCCAGCCCACCCCCAGCCACAGCCCAGCCCCAGCCCTGTCCCAGCCCCAGCCCCAGCCCTGCCCCAGCCCCGGCCCCAGCCCCAGCCTCAGCCCTAGCCCAGCCCCAGCCCCAGTCCTGCCCCAGCCCCAGCCCCAGCCCCAACCCTACCCTCAGGCCCCAGCCCCAGCCCCAGCCCCACCCTCGGCACCAGCCCTGCCCCAGCCCTACCCCAGCCCTGCCCCAGCCCCACCCCTAGCCTAGCCCTGCCCTGAGCCCAGCCCCAGCCCTGCCCCACCAACAGCCCCAGCCCCACCATCGGCCCCAGCCCAGCCCCAGCCCCAGCCCCATCCGTTCCCCCAGCCCAGCCCAGCCCCATCCCCATCCCTGCCCCCAGCCCAGCCCCAGCCCCAGCCCCTGCCCCCAGCCCAGCCCCAGCCCTGGACCCAGCCCCAGCCCCAGCCCTGCCCGAGCCCAGCTCCAGCCCTGGACCCAGCCCCAGCCCCAGCCCCAGCCCTGGCCCAAACCCCAGCCCCAGCCCTGGCCCCAGCCCCAGCCTCAGCCCTAGCCCAGCCCCAGCCCCAGCCCCTGCCCTGGTCCCAGCCCCAGCCCCAGCCCTACCCACAGGCCCCAGCCCAGCCCCAGCCCTAGCCCAGCCCACCCCCAGCCACAGCCCAGCCCAACCCCTGGACCCAGCCCCAGCCCCAGCCACAGCCCAGCCCCAGACCTGGACCCCAGCCCTGTCCCAGCCCCAGCCCCAGCCCAGCCCAGCCCCAGCCCTGCCCCAGCCCAGCCCAAGCCACAGCCTAGCCCTGCCCCGAACCCAGCCCCAGCCCGGACCCTGCCCTGCCCCAGCCCCAGCCCCAGCCCCAGCCCCAGCCCTGCCCCCAGCTCTGCCCAGCCCCATCCCCATCCTTCCCCTAGCCCAGCCCCAGCCCGGCCCCAGCCTCCAGCCCCAGCCCCAGCCCCAGCCCCAGCCCTGCCCCAGCCCTAACCCAGGCCAGTCCCGGTCCCAGCCCAGCCCCAAACCTGCTCCAGCCCCAGCCCCAGCCCAGCCCCAGCCCTTCCCCAGCCCCAGCCCGGGTCTCGGCCCCAGCCCAGCGCTGCCCCAGCCCCAGCTCTAGCCCAGCCGTGCACGCAGCCCTAGCCCAGCCCTGACCTCAGTCCAGCACCAGCCCAGCCCTGGCCCCAGCCCCAGCCCCAGCCCCAGCCCCAACCCAGCCCTGCTCCAGCCCAGCCCCAGCCACAGCCGAGCCTCCAGCCCAGTCCTGCTTCAGCGCCGGCCCCAACCCAGCCCCACCCCCTGCCCTAGACTTGGTTCCAGCCCTTACCGCAGCCCTGCCCTCAGCCCAGCCCCAGCCAGGCCCCAGCCCTGCCCTACCTGTGGCCCCCAGCCCTGTCCCCAGCCCCGGCCCCTGCCCCAGCCCCAGCCCCTGCCCTGGACCCAGCCCTGCCCCGCCCCGCTCCCATCCCTGCCCCGAGCCCTGTCCCCAGCCCCGGCCCCTGCCCCAGCCCAAGCCCTAGCCCAGTCCTGCCCTCAGCCCCAGCCCCAGCCCCAGCCCCACCCTCAACCCCAGCCTAGCCCCAGCCCCAGCCCTGCCCCAGCCCTGCCCCAGCCCAGACCCACCCCCAGCCCAGCACCAGCCCTGCCCCAGCCCTGCCCCAGCTGTGGCCCCAGCCCTGTCCCCAGCCCCGTCCCCTGCCCCAGCCCCAGCACTAGCCCAGCCCTGCCCCAGCTCAGCCCCAGACCCAGCCCTACCCCAGCCCTGCCCCAGCCCCACCCCTAGCCTAGCCCTGCCCTCAGCCCAGCCCCAGCCCCCGCCCCAGCCCCAGCCCTAGCCCCACCCTCGTCCCCAGCCCAGCCCCAACCCTAGCCCAGCCCTGCCCCCAGCCCCAGCCCTAGCCCCACCCTCGGCCCCAGCCCAGCCCTAGCCCCAGCCCAGCCCCAGCCCGGCCCCAGCCCTGACCCAGCCCAGCCCCAGCCCCAGCCCTACCCCAGCCCTGCCCCAGCCCCAGCCCTAGCCCCACCCTCGGCCCCAGCCCAGCCCCAACCCTAGCCCAGCCCTGCCCCCAGCCCCAGCCCTAGCCCCCACCCTCGGCCCCAGCCCAGCCCTAGCCCCAGCCCAGCCCCAGCCCGGCCCCAGCCCTGACCCAGCCCAGCCCCAGCCCCAGCCCTACCCCAGCCCTGCCCCAGCCCCACCCCTAGCCTAGCCCTGCCCTGAGCCCAGCCCCAGCCCTGCCCCACCAACAGCCCCAGCCCCACCATCGGCCCCCAGCCCAGCCCCAGCCCCCAGCCCCATCCGTTCCCCCCAGCCCAGCCCAGCCCCATCCCCATCCCTGCCCCCAGCCCAGCCCCAGCCCCAGCCCTGCCCCCAGCCCAGCCCCCAGCCCTGGACCCAGCCCCAGCCCCAGCCCTGCCCGAGCCCAGCTCCAGCCCTGGACCCAGCCCCAGCCCCAGCCCCAGCCCTGGCCCAAACCCCAGCCCCAGCCCTGGCCCCAGCCCCAGCCTCAGCCCTAGCCCAGCCCCAGCCCCAGCCCCAGCCCTACCCACAGGCCCCAGCCCAGCCCCCAGACCTAGCCCAGCCCACCCCCAGCCACAGCCCAGCCCAAGCCCGGGACCCAGCCCCAGCCCCAGCCACAGCCCTGCCCCAGCCCAGCCCCAGCCACAGCCCAGCCCCAGCCCCAGCCCCCAATCTTGGCCCCAGCCCAGCCCCAGTTCCAGCCCTGCCCCAGCCACGGACCCAGCCCCGGCCACAGACTCGGCCCCAGACTCGGCCCCAGCCCAGCCCCAGCCCTAGCCCTGCCCAGCCCCAGCCCCAGCCCAGGCCTGGTCCCAGCCCCAGCCCCAGCCCCATCCCTGCCCCCAGTCCAGCCCCAGCCCTGCCCAAGCACTGCCCTCAGCCCAGCCCCAGCCCCAGCCCGGCCCCAGCCCTGTCCCCAGCCCCAGACCCAGCCCTGTCCCCAGCTCCAGCCCCAGCCCCAACCTTGGCCCCAGCCCAGCCCCTATTCCAGCCCTGCCCTCAGCCTCAGCCCAACCCCCAGCCCCAGCCCCACCCTCGGCCCCAGCCCAGCCCCAGCCCCAGCCCCGGCCCCAACCTCAGTCCCAGCCCTGCTCCTAGCCCCGACCCCAGCCCCGGCCCCAGCCCTGTCCCAGCCCCAGCCCTGCCCCAGCCCCGGTCCCAGCCCCAGCCCCTGCCCAGACCCATTCCCATCCCTGCCCCCAGCACAGCCCCAGCCCCAGCCCCAGCCCCTGCCAGGCCCACTCCCAGACCAGCCCCACCCTCGGCCCCAGCCCAGCCCCAGCCCCGGCCCTGCCCCAGCCCAGCCCCAGCCACCGCCCAGCCCCAGCCCTGCCCAAGCCCTGCCCTCAGCCCAGCCCCCAGCCCCAGTCCGGCCCCAGCCCTGTCCCCAGCCCCAGACCCAGCCCTGTCCCCAGCTCCAGCCCCAGCCCCAACCTTGGCCCCAGCCCAGCCCCTATTCCAGCCCTGCCCTCAGCCTCAGCCCAACCCCCAGCCCCAGCCCCACCCTCGGCCCCAGCCCGGCCCCAGCCCAGCCCCAGCCCCCAGCCCCGGCCCCAACCTCAGTCCCAGCCCTGCTCCTAGCCCCGACCCCAGCCCCGGCCCCAGCCCTGTCCCAGCCCCAGCCCTGCCCCAGCCCCGGTCCCCAGCCCCAGCCCCTGCCCAGACCCATTCCCATCCCTGCCCCCAGCACAGCCCCAGCCCCAGCCCCAGCCCCTGCCCAGGCCCCACTCCCAGACCAGCCCCACCCTCGGCCCCAGCCCAGCCCCAGCCCCGGCCCTGCCCCAGCCCAGCCCCAGCCACCGCCCAGCCCCAGCCCTGGACCCAGCCCCAGCCCTGGCCCAAAACCCCAGCCCCAGCCCTGGCCCCAGCACCAGCCCCAGCCCAGCCCCAGCCCTGGACCTGGCCCCAGCCCAGCCCCAACCCAGCCCTGCTCCAGCCCAGCCCCAGCCACAGCCGAGCCTCCAGCCCAGTCCTGCTTCAGCGCCACCCCCAACCCAGCCCCAGCCCTCCCCTAGACTTGGTTCCAGCCCTGACCCCAGCCCTGCCCTCAGCCCCAGCCCCAGCCAGGCCCCAGCCCTGCCCCAGCCCAGCCCCAGCCCCTGCCCTGGACCCAGCCCTGCCCCGCCCCACTCCCCATCCCTGCCCCCAGCCCTGTCCCCAGCCCCGGCCCCTGCAGTAGCCCCAGCCCCTAGCCCAGCCCTGCCCCAGCTCAGGCCCAGCCCCAGCCCTACCCCAGCCCTGCCCCAGCCCCCCACCCCTAGCCTAGCCCTGTCCCCAGCCCCGTCCCCTGACCCAGCCCCACCCCTAGCCCAGCCCTGCCCCCAGCCCCAGCCCAGCCCCAGCCTGGCCCCAGCCCGGCCCCAGCCCTGCCCCAGCTGTGGCCCCAGCCCTGTCCCCAGCCCCGTCCCCTGACCCAGCCCCACCCCTAGCCCAGCCCTGCCCCCAGCCCCAGCCCAGCCCCAGCCTCAGCCCTAGCCCAGCCCCAGCCCCAGTCCGGCCCCAGCCCCAGCCCCAGCCCCAACCCTACCCTCAGGCCCCCAGCCCCAGCCCCCAGCCCCCACCCTCGGCACCAGCCCTGCCCCAGCCCTACCCCAGCCCTGCCCCAGCCCCACCCCTAGCCTAGCCCTGCCCTGAGCCCAGCCCCAGCCCTGCCCCACCAACAGCCCCAGCCCCACCATCGGCCCCAGCCCAGCCCCAGCCCCAGCCCCATCCGTTCCCCCAGCCCAGCCCAGCCCCATCCCCATCCCTGCCCCCAGCCCAGCCCCAGCCCCAGCCCTGCCCCCAGCCCAGCCCCAGCCCTGGACCCAGCCCCAGCCCCAGCCAGCCCTGCCCGAGCCCAGCTCCAGCCCTGGACCCAGCCCAGCCCCAGCCCCAGCCCTGGCCCAAACCCCAGCCCCAGCCCTGGCCCCAGCCCCAGCCTCAGCCCTAGCCCAGCCCCAGCCCCAGCCCCTGCCCTGGTCCCAGCCCCAGCCCCAGCCCTACCCACAGGCCCCAGCCCAGCCCCAGCCCTAGCCCAGCCCACCCCCAGCCACAGCCCAGCCCAACCCCTGGACCCAGCCCCAGCCCCAGCCACAGCCCAGCCCCAAGACCTGGACCCAGCCCTGTCCCAGCCCCAGCCCCAGCCCAGCCCAGCCCCAGCCCTGCCCCAGCCCAGCCCAAGCCACAGCCTAGCCCTGCCCCGAACCCAGCCCCAGCCCGGACCCTGCCCTGCCCCAGCCCCAGCCCCAGCCCCAGCCCTGCCCCCAGCTCTGCCCAGCCCCATCCCCATCCTTCCCCTAGCCCAGCCCCAGCCCGGCCCCAGCCTCCAGCCCCAGCCCCAGCCCCAGCCCCAGCCCTGCCCCAGCCCTAACCCAGGCCAGTCCCGGTCCCAGCCCAGCCCCAAACCTGCTCCAGCCCCAGCCCCAGCCCAGCCCCCAGCCCTTCCCCAGCCCCAGCCCGGGTCTCGGCCCCAGCCCAGCGCTGCCCCAGCCCAGCTCTAGCCCAGCCGTGCACGCAGCCCTAGCCCAGCCCTGACCTCAGTCCAGCACCAGCCCAGCCCTGGCCCCAGCCCCAGCCCCAGCCCAGCCCCAACCCAGCCCTGCTCCAGCCCAGCCCCAGCCACAGCCGAGCCTCCAGCCCAGTCCTGCTTCAGCGCCGGCCCCAACCCAGCCCCACCCCTGCCCTAGACTTGGTTCCAGCCCTTACCGCAGCCCTGCCCTCAGCCCAGCCCCAGCCAGGCCCCAGCCCTGCCCTACCTGTGGCCCCAGCCCTGTCCCCCAGCCCCGGCCCCTGCCCCAGCCCCAGCCCCTGCCCTGGACCCAGCCCTGCCCCGCCCCGCTCCCATCCCTGCCCCGAGCCCTGTCCCCAGCCCCGGCCCCTGCCCCAGCCCAAGCCCTAGCCCAGTCCTGCCCTCAGCCCCAGCCCCAGCCCCAGCCCCACCCTCAACCCCAGCCTAGCCCCAGCCCCAGCCCTGCCCCAGCCCTGCCCCAGCCCAGACCCACCCCCAGCCCAGCACCAGCCCTGCCCCAGCCCTGCCCCAGCTGTGGCCCCAGCCCTGTCCCCAGCCCCGTCCCCTGCCCCAGCCCCAGCACTAGCCCAGCCCTGCCCCAGCTCAGCCCCAGACCCAGCCCTACCCCAGCCCTGCCCCAGCCCCACCCCTAGCCTAGCCCTGCCCTCAGCCCAGCCCCAGCCCCGCCCCAGCCCCAGCCCTAGCCCCACCCTCGTCCCCAGCCCAGCCCCAACCCTAGCCCAGCCCTGCCCCCAGCCCCAGCCCTAGCCCCACCCTCGGCCCCAGCCCAGCCCTAGCCCCAGCCCAGCCCCCAGCCCGGCCCCAGCCCTGACCCAGCCCAGCCCCAGCCCCAGCCCTACCCCAGCCCTGCCCCAGCCCCACCCCTAGCCTAGCCCTGCCCTGAGCCCAGCCCCAGCCCTGCCCCACCAACAGCCCCAGCCCCACCATCGGCCCCAGCCCAGCCCCAGCCCCAGCCCCATCCGTTCCCCCAGCCCAGCCCAGCCCCATCCCCATCCCTGCCCCCAGCCCAGCCCCAGCCCCAGCCCTGCCCCCAGCCCAGCCCCAGCCCTGGACCCAGCCCCAGCCCCAGCCCTGCCCGAGCCCAGCTCCAGCCCTGGACCCAGCCCCAGCCCCAGCCCCAGCCCTGGCCCAAACCCCAGCCCCAGCCCTGGCCCCAGCCCCCAGCCTCAGCCCTAGCCCAGCCCCAGCCCCAGCCCCAGCCCTACCCACAGGGCCCCAGCCCAGCCCCAGACCTAGCCCAGCCCACCCCCAGCCACAGCCCAGCCCAAGCCCGGGACCCAGCCCCAGCCCCAGCCACAGCCCTGCCCCAGCCCAGCCCCAGCCACAGCCCAGCCCCAGCCCCAGCCCCAATCTTGGCCCCAGCCCAGCCCCAGTTCCAGCCCTGCCCCAGCCACGGACCCAGCCCCGGCCACAGACTCGGCCCCAGACTCGGCCCCCAGCCCAGCCCCAGCCCTAGCCCTGCCCAGCCCCAGCCCCAGCCCAGGCCTGGTCCCAGCCCCAGCCCCAGCCCCATCCCTGCCCCCAGTCCAGCCCCAGCCCTGCCCAAGCACTGCCCTCAGCCCAGCCCCAGACCCAGCCCGGCCCCAGCCCTGTCCCCCAGCCCCAGACCCAGCCCTGTCCCCAGCTCCAGCCCCAGCCCCAACCTTGGCCCCAGCCCAGCCCCTATTCCAGCCCTGCCCTCAGCCTCAGCCCAACCCCCAGCCCCAGCCCCACCCTCGGCCCCAGCCCAGCCCCAGCCCCAGCCCCGGCCCCCAACCTCAGTCCCAGCCCTGCTCCTAGCCCCAGCCCCAGCCCCGGCCCCAGCCCTGTCCCAGCCCCAGCCCTGCCCCAGCCCCGGTCCCCAGCCCCAGCCCCTGCCCAGACCCATTCCCATCCCTGCCCCCAGCACAGCCCCAGCCCCAGCCCCAGCCCCTGCCCAGGCCCACTCCCAGACCAGCCCCACCCTCGGCCCCAGCCCAGCCCCAGCCCCGGCCCTGCCCCAGCCCAGCCCCAGCCACCGCCCAGCCCCCAGCCCTGCCCAAGCCCTGCCCTCAGCCCAGCCCCAGCCCCAGTCCGGCCCCAGCCCTTTCCCCAGCCCCCAGCCCTGTCCCCAGCCCAGCCCCAGCCCTAGCACAGCCCTACCCTCAGGCCCCAGCCCCAGCCCCAGCCCTAGCCCCACCCTCGGCCCCAGCCCAGCCCCAGCCCCGGCCCTGCCCCAGCCCAGCCCCAGCCACCGCCCAGCCCCAGTCCTGGACCCAGCCCCAGCCCTGGACCCAGCCCAGCCCCAGCCCCAGCCCTGGCCCAAACCCCAGCCCCAGCCCTGGCCCCAGCCCCAGCCCCAGCCCAGCCCCAACCCAGCCCTGCTCCAGCCCAGCCCCAGCCACAGCCGAGCCTCCAGCCCAGTCCTGCTTCAGCGCCGGCCCCAACCCAGCCCCACCCCTGCCCTAGACTTGGTTCCAGCCCTTACCGCAGCCCTGCCCTCAGCCCAGCCCCAGCCAGGCCCCAGCCCTGCCCTACCTGTGGCCCCAGCCCTGTCCCCAGCCCCGGCCCCTGCCCCAGCCCCAGCCCCTGCCCTGGACCCAGCCCTGCCCCGCCCCGCTCCCATCCCTGCCCCGAGCCCTGTCCCCAGCCCCGGCCCCTGCCCCAGCCCAAGCCCTAGCCCAGTCCTGCCCTCAGCCCCAGCCCCAGCCCCAGCCCCCACCCTCAACCCCAGCCTAGCCCCAGCCCCAGCCCTGCCCCAGCCCTGCCCCAGCCCAGACCCACCCCCCAGCCCAGCACCAGCCCTGCCCCCAGCCCTGCCCCAGCTGTGGCCCCAGCCCTGTCCCCAGCCCCGTCCCCTGCCCCAGCCCCAGCACTAGCCCAGCCCTGCCCCAGCTCAGCCCCAGACCCAGCCCTACCCCAGCCCTGCCCCAGCCCCACCCCTAGCCTAGCCCTGCCCTCAGCCCAGGCCCCAGCCCCGCCCCAGCCCCAGCCCTAGCCCCACCCTCGTCCCCAGCCCAGCCCCAACCCTAGCCCAGCCCTGCCCCCAGCCCCAGCCCCTAGCCCCACCCTCGGCCCCAGCCCAGCCCCAGCCCCAGCCCAGCCCCAGCCCCGGCCCCAGCCCTGACCCAGCCCAGCCCCAGCCCCAGCCCTACCCCAGCCCTGCCCCAGCCCCACCCCTAGCCTAGCCCCTGCCCTGAGCCCAGCCCCAGCCCTGCCCCACCAACAGCCCCAGCCCCACCATCGGCCCCAGCCCAGCCCCAGCCCCAGCCCCATCCGTTCCCCCAGCCCAGCCCAGCCCCATCCCCATCCCTGCCCCCAGCCCAGCCCCAGCCCCAGCCCTGCCCCCAGCCCAGCCCCAGCCCTGGACCCAGCCCCAGCCCCAGCCCTGCCCGAGCCCAGCTCCAGCCCTGGACCCAGCCCCAGCCCCAGCCCCAGCCCTGGCCCAAACCCCAGCCCCAGCCCTGGCCCCAGCCCCAGCCTCAGCCCTAGCCCAGCCCCAGCCCCAGCCCCAGCCCTACCCACAGGCCCCAGCCCAGCCCCAGACCTAGCCCAGCCCACCCCCAGCCACAGCCCAGCCCAAGCCCGGGACCCAGCCCCAGCCCCAGCCACAGCCCTGCCCCAGCCCAGCCCCAGCCACAGCCCAGCCCCAGCCCCAGCCCCAATCTTGGCCCCAGCCCAGCCCCAGTTCCAGCCCTGCCCCAGCCACGGACCCAGCCCCGGCCACAGACTCGGCCCCAGACTCGGCCCCCAGCCCAGCCCCAGCCCTAGCCCTGCCCAGCCCCAGCCCCAGCCCAGGCCTGGTCCAGCCCCAGCCCCAGCCCCATCCCTGCCCCCAGTCCAGCCCCAGCCCTGCCCAAGCACTGCCCTCAGCCCAGCCCCAGCCCCAGCCCGGCCCCAGCCCTGTCCCCCAGCCCCAGACCCAGCCCTGTCCCCCAGCTCCAGCCCCAGCCCCAACCTTGGCCCCAGCCCAGCCCCTATTCCAGCCCTGCCCTCAGCCTCAGCCCAACCCCCAGCCCCAGCCCCACCCTCGGCCCCAGCCCGGCCCCAGCCCAGCCCCAGCCCCAGCCCCGGCCCCAACCTCAGTCCCAGCCCTGCTCCTAGCCCCGACCCCCAGCCCCGGCCCCAGCCCTGTCCCAGCCCCAGCCCTGCCCCAGCCCCGGTCCCAGCCCCAGCCCCTGCCCAGACCCATTCCCATCCCTGCCCCCAGCACAGCCCCAGCCCCAGCCCCAGCCCCTGCCCAGGCCCACTCCCAGACCAGCCCCACCCTCGGCCCCAGCCCAGCCCCAGCCCCGGCCCCTGCCCCAGCCCAGCCCCAGCCACCGCCCAGCCCCCAGCCCTGGACCCAGCCCCAGCCCTGGCCCAAACCCCAGCCCCAGCCCTGGCCCCCAGCACCAGCCCCAGCCCAGCCCCAGCCCTGGACCTGGCCCCAGCCCAGCCCCAACCCAGCCCTGCTCCAGCCCAGCCCCAGCCACAGCCGAGCCTCCAGCCCAGTCCTGCTTCAGCGCCACCCCCCAACCCAGCCCCAGCCCTCCCCTAGACTTGGTTCCAGCCCTGACCCCAGCCCTGCCCTCAGCCCAGCCCCAGCCAGGCCCCAGCCCTGCCCCAGCCCAGCCCCAGCCCCTGCCCTGGACCCAGCCCTGCCCCGCCCCACTCCCATCCCTGCCCCCAGCCCTGTCCCCAGCCCCGGCCCCTGCAGTAGCCCCAGCCCTAGCCCAGCCCTGCCCCAGCTCAGGCCCAGCCCCAGCCCTACCCCAGCCCTGCCCCAGCCCCACCCCTAGCCTAGCCCTGTCCCCCAGCCCCGTCCCCTGACCCAGCCCCACCCCTAGCCCAGCCCTGCCCCCAGCCCCAGCCCAGCCCCAGCCTGGCCCCAGCCCGGCCCCAGCCCTGCCCCCAGCTGTGGCCCCAGCCCTGTCCCCAGCCCCGTCCCCTGACCCAGCCCCACCCCTAGCCCAGCCCTGCCCCCAGCCCCAGCCCAGCCCCAGCCTCAGCCCTAGCCCAGCCCCAGCCCCAGTCCGGCCCCAGCCCCAGCCCCAGCCCCAACCCTACCCTCAGGCCCCAGCCCCAGCCCCAGCCCCACCCTCGGCACCAGCCCTGCCCCAGCCCTACCCCAGCCCTGCCCCAGCCCCACCCCTAGCCTAGCCCTGCCCTGAGCCCAGCCCCAGCCCTGCCCCACCAACAGCCCCAGCCCCACCATCGGCCCCAGCCCAGCCCCAGCCCCAGCCCCATCCGTTCCCCCCAGCCCAGCCCAGCCCCATCCCCATCCCTGCCCCCAGCCCAGCCCCAGCCCCAGCCCTGCCCCCAGCCCAGCCCCAGCCCTGGACCCAGCCCCAGCCCCCAGCCCTGCCCGAGCCCAGCTCCAGCCCTGGACCCAGCCCCAGCCCCAGCCCCAGCCCTGGCCCAAACCCCCAGCCCCCAGCCCTGGCCCCAGCCCCAGCCTCAGCCCTAGCCCAGCCCCAGCCCCAGCCCCTGCCCTGGTCCCAGCCCCAGCCCCAGCCCTACCCACAGGCCCCAGCCCAGCCCCAGCCCTAGCCCAGCCCACCCCCAGCCACAGCCCAGCCCAACCCCTGGACCCAGCCCCAGCCCCAGCCACAGCCCAGCCCCAGACCTGGACCCAGCCCTGTCCCCAGCCCCAGCCCCAGCCCAGCCCAGCCCCCAGCCCTGCCCCAGCCCAGCCCAAGCCACAGCCTAGCCCTGCCCCGAACCCAGCCCCAGCCCCGGACCCTGCCCTGCCCCAGCCCCAGCCCCCAGCCCCAGCCCTGCCCCCCAGCTCTGCCCAGCCCCATCCCCATCCTTCCCCTAGCCCAGCCCCAGCCCGGCCCCAGCCTCCAGCCCCAGCCCCAGCCCCAGCCCCAGCCCTGCCCCAGCCCTAACCCAGGCCAGTCCCGGTCCCAGCCCAGCCCCAAACCTGCTCCAGCCCCAGCCCCAGCCCAGCCCCAGCCCTTCCCCAGCCCCAGCCCGGGTCTCGGCCCCCAGCCCAGCGCTGCCCCCAGCCCCAGCTCTAGCCCAGCCGTGCACGCAGCCCTAGCCCAGCCCTGACCTCAGTCCAGCACCAGCCCAGCCCTGGCATCTCTCGCCGCAACCCCCCCCCTCACGTGCTTTGTGTCTCCTTCCCTATTCTTGTACC